>NW_003163268.1:284235-294617 GCF_000004985.1 Naegleria gruberi
ATTGCTCAAGCAGCTCCAACTCTTTCAATTAAGGAAGGTACTTCTGTTAAATTCCTCATTGGAACTACAAGTCTCATTACACCAGTAATTTCATTCCCAACTTGTTATACTGGTACAGGTGCTACAACTTATACATTTACACTTGATGGATCTGTTTCAAAGGTTTCATCCTTATCAGTTTCTACCAAGAATAACTTGTTGGTCCTTGGTTCTAGTTTTACCAATATTAATCAAGAAGGTGATTATTACTTTATTGTAACTGCATCTGCTGATAGTGCTCAAGCAGTTAGTACAACTGTTAAAGTTAGTGCTGTTGCTCAACCTATTTCAGTTGCATTCAGTGTTCCAGATATGACTCAATCTAAGGATGACCCAGTTGCCTTCTCTATTTCTGTTACTGATCCAAGTAATACTCAAGATACATTGACTCTCTCAACAACATGTATTGATTCAACTGGTACTTCTTGTTCTAATCCAGGTTCTGCTTCATCATTCAGTTCTTCATTCGCAGCTGGTACTTATATCTTTACTACCACTGCTACTAAGGGTTCAAGAACTTCAAGTGCCAAATTGACAATTACAGTTCTCGATACTTCAAAGAGTTTAATTGTCAGAGTTTCAATTACTTCCAATGTTGATTTGACAACTGTTGATCCAACAAAGGACTTGTATTTGACCTATAATACTTTGGATTCCTTGTCTGCTCCAACATTCTCTTGGACCTCTGCTACTGGTGATGTTTCTTCAAGTTCTCTTCTCATCATTCCAAGCTCTAATCTTGTTCCTGGTTCTTCCTATGTTGTTTCTTTATCAGTTGTTGATGGTGCTAAATCCGGTACTGCATCTGTCACAATTACAGTCAACTCTCCTCCAACAGTTGGTGTCTTTGAAGTTTATCCAACTAGTGGTGTTGCTTTGAGTGATTCATTCAGTCTCAAGTGTGGTAATGGTTGGTCTGATCCACAAACTCCATTATCATTCCAATTCTTCTTCTATGATTCTGTATCTATGAAGTGGAATTCACTCACTGAAAAGTCTCAACAACAAAGTGCCAACATTCAACTTCCATCACCAAGTTCAGGTTCAACATTGACTATTAAGGCTGTTGTTTATGATGCTTTGGGAGCTTCTTCTGAATCTAGAACAAATATTACCATTACTCAACCAAGTAATGCCGACGTTGCAAGTACTTTAACTTCAATGGCAAAGGGTACTAATACTGTTACCTTGTCTGGTGTTAGTGCTGCAATGTTTGTTATTGGTGCTGTTAGTAATCCAACTGATGCTGAAAAGGCAGCCATTCAACAAGCTTCTACTGCACTTGCCAATTCATTCTTATTACAACAAGCTCAAAGTGCTGCTGTTACATCACTTTCTTCATCAGCAGCTGAAAGTAGTATCTCCTTCTCAAGCTCTGTTGCTGGTTCAGTTTCAAAGGGTCTCTTTGCTGATTCAACAACTTCTCAAGTTATTTCAAGCTTGTCAAATACTACATCTTCTGTAACATCAAGTTCTTCTGTTAGTCTTTCTGATGATGCTATTGCAAGTACTTTGGCAACTGCTAATAATTTCCTTGCCTACATCAAGTCCAAATTATCAAAGAGATCTTTCAGTTCTGCTGATCTTACTAATTTGAATGCTGTCTTTGCAAGTGTTGCTTCTATCAAGACTAAGAATGTTGTTCCTGATGCACCAGCTGCTACTGTAACTGCCAATGGTGTCACAACTTCTTCTCGTAAGGTCAATCTTGCTTCTTTGAATTCTATGGCTCAAAATACTACAGGAAAGGATCAAATCAAGTTCAAGAATAATATTGCCGCATTGACTGCCTTTGCTAATGCCAAATCTGTTAGTGTTACAGTCAAGACAACTAGTACATCTGTTACTAATGCTGTCACCAATGCCATGACATTCTCATTTGCTGATGGAACTAGTTCTGCAACTATTTCAGTTTCTAGCTCTTCTCCAATTGCTGATTTGGTATTTGGTACAACCAAGAGTTTGACAAGATCAATCACTGCAACCCAAGTCATCTGTAAATCTGTCGATTCAAGTGGTGCTGCTTCAGATGCTTCAGGATGTACTGTTGTAATTGGAAGTGATGGTACTGCCACAGCAACTGTTTCAAGTACTGGTACTTATTTGTTGACTCAACAAACAATTACTGCTACATCGAGTGGTAAAACTGTTACTCCTAAACCTTCAAAGCTCAGTAGTGCTCCAGCAAGTACTTTCTCAATGATGTTGACTCTTTTCATTGCTGCTATTACATTGATTATTTTACAATAGATAATAAACAATTTACAATTCTTCTAACTCATTACTATTACTCATCATATTAAGTATTGGCTTTAATGACTCTAAATTTGTTAGAATTGGCATTATTAACACTTTACAAAATCAATCAATACGTCAAGTGTTAAAAAAATGAAAACGCTTGTCAACAAGGTTCTCTCATCATCGATTATTACTGCTTCTCGAAGATCCTCATCATCATTATCATCTCTCAATAATGGTTCTATTCTTATTGGTGGATTGAATAATTCCGTACCACTGATCAATGTCTTTGGAAAACATCATCAATTAAACTTTTCAATAATGGAAAATGCAAATGGAAGAAATTATCATGCAACAAGTAAAATGTTGAAAAAGGCTAAACAACAAGCACCAGAGACAACAGTTTATTCCGAACAAGAACAGAATGAATTGATCAAAAATTATATAGAACTTGAGGACAAATTTAAGAAATTAACTGAAAATATTATTGAATATCGTAGAAATCATCCTACTCCTGTTCAATTATTGGAAACTAATCACTTATTTGTTCAAGTTTGTGATTTAGTTAATTTTTGTTACAAAACCTTTCCAAAAACTAATGATCCAGTTAATATGCAAGTTAGATACTTCAAATCAAATGTTGGTATGAAGTTATATGTCTTGATGAAGAAGGTTGAATTGTTAATGTTAAAGATTGTGAATCAGGAATGGTTCCCAGTTGAAACAATCAGAACTCAATTCAATGAGGAAAATATCATGCAATCCCTTCCTACTGTTTATCATGTTGCTACACCTGTTGACGATACACTCTTCTTGTTTGCTGCTTATGAGGCAGCACTTTCTTATGCAGCTTTCATTCCAAACATGAGAGATATTGTGAGACCAACCACAAAAGAAAATCTAATTGCTGCAGCTTTATTCTTGTTTAATAGATTGAAGGATTTCCCAATTTTGAATGATGGTATTCGAAATTATGCAGATATGGTCTTTTCAGATTATGAAGCAGCCAAATTGGCCTACACTACTGCAAAGCCAATTGAAAATGAACCAGATTTCCATTATAATGCTGATAAGAATGCTTATTCTTACTTGGGAAAGACATTTACAGAGCACGAGTTTGATTGGTTCGAAGATATTGAAACAAATATTCCAATTCATCTTGGAAACTTTATCAAAGCTTTGAAGGTTGCTGCTTATGATGGTGATAGAAAGCAAAGTATGGATGTTTTGGATGAATGTATCAAAACTGATCCAAATAATATTTATATTCACTATTTGAAGGCATCTCGTTTGGACATTCTCACTGATTCAGAGCCAGACCTCAATATTGCTCACAATAATTACTCAAATGCCATTCATCATTTGGAGATGGCATTGGCCTATCTTGCAAAAACTCCAAAGTTGCCACTCCCTACTCTTGCAAAGACCAATTTTTCACCTGACATTGAAGTACCAGAAAAACAGGTTGAAAGAATTAACGATCTCAAATTCTCACCAATTAGTTTGATATTGGCCAGCATGTATGCAAGAGCTGCTGAATCTGGAGTTTCAATAGATTTGAGACACATTTATGGTGCAAAGGGGGTCGATTTTGTCAGACAAGCTGAATTATATTCGAGATCACCTAATGGACCATATTTTTATATGATTAAGGGAGCTTGCTATTATGATTGTGACATGTATGAATTGTCAATCAATGCCTATTCTTCTGTTGAAAGATTTGAAGCAGTTTTGGATCCAAGTTTTATTATTGACTCTCTTTGTTATGCTTCTCAGGGAATGATTGCTCTTGGATATGCTGATAAGTGTTTAGAAGTAATGGACTTTTATATTGAAAAATATAATGATGCAAGATTAGTTTGCCAAAAGATTCTCTGTAAAGATTACTTGTGTAGATCAAAGGATGAATTGAGACAGGTTTTGAAAGAATTCGAACAATTAAAGGAGAGCATTCAAGATTTGAAACTCACTGATCCATACGTTTTTTCAAAAGTTAACATGCATACCAATACAAGAATTAATGAAATTTTGATAGCTATCAACAATCCACAAGTTGCTGAATGTTGGTAATTAAACTAAGAATCCATCTTCAGTGTTTGAGTGAACCTCGGATACCTCTTACTCCAATCTCTTATTGATTCAAGATTTTTCTTATTACACTTGATTGAAGTGGGAATTTCCAGACTTCTTTTTCAAGGTAGTTCAACTCCAGCTATTTTGATATGAGCTGATGAAATACCTTCTATCTCAATTAATTTGTCAGATATTGAAGTAATAAATTGTATAGAGAGAGAATATATCACTGGGAATCTATCTTTTTCTAATGAATGTTTCTCATCCCTTGTTCGTTGAATATAATAGTAAAGTATCACAAATATTAAAAGAAAAATATCCAATAGTGAAAATTACAGGAAAAGATAATTATCTGGTGGAGAATGGATGAATTACATACTATTCGTGATGTTTCAGTGAGAAGTCAATATCTACTACCACATCATGAGAAAAACAATAAAAATACATTGTTAAAAACGAAATAAACCCGTTTTAAAAAATTATTCGGTAATATTCGGTAGCATTCTTCCATGCAAAAACAGAACTTGGAAAAATATTTCAAAAATATTGGAACAACATCAGGTACATCACGACTCTGTTGATTCTTGGAGTAATTTCACATCTATTAACTCCAAGAATTTCACCACATCATCTCATCATGATTTAAATAATAGTATTAATAGTAATTTTTGGAATTTAATTCTTCATCATATGATTTGGAAATAATTTTATTATTTGGAAAAATTCAAGTTGGCACCAACCATCATCGGAACTACTACCAACCATCATCATTGTTATTTATCATCATTATAATAGTAATATTTGCGGAAATAAATCTGATAATAGTAATATTTTAGTGAAATTTAATATTTTCACTAAAATCATCATCACTGCCCGATTTATATGATAATTTGGAAAACTTTTAATCTAGTATTGTTCAGCATGGTCGATTCCATCAGGTAAAATCACTTCCGAACATTTCCCTATTGTTTATCATGATGATAGGTACATGTATATTTTCAACATGTACATGCCATATCTCAACATGTACTTCACCAACTTGGAAAATGTCTTTCATCACTACTATTCAAATACATAATAAACAATATATTTATTATCAGATTTTCATCATTTTGTGTTTTTGGCAACTTCGGGCTATTCATGGTCCCAATCATGATTCATGCCAAAAGTACAGTCAATCTTCTTGAAACATTAATAAACTTTTATTAGTACTATTGTAGATGTACCATATCAATTATTTCGTCTTGTTTCGTTGAAATCATGAAGATTTTGATTTTTCTGTTTTTAATTAAATTTCACAACACATACACCATATTTGTTGATGTAAACTAGACAAGTTACATGTAAATAATCCATTGTTGATTCTCTAATCATATTTTATTGTGTTTTTGTGTATCTAGGTTTTTGAAATCTTGCAAATTATTCTGCGGTTATTCTTCATATAAATATGATTCCTCACTTCATGATATGAGGAGGGATTGATATCATGATTGTTTGAAAGTGTTGTACAAATTTTGGACACTCCCTGAATTGAAATCAGGAAGAAAGAGTCAAATCTTTAACACCATATAAAATATGACTTTTGACGATGGTTTTGGTCTGCCTGGAACAAACACGAAAATATCAGATATCCATGATGCTTGACAAGACTCGAAATTATACATTCAATAACATAATAAACATATGAATAGTTTTATTATTATTGTTTGATTTGTAATTGGGCTACTCTGGTAGCATGAAATATCGGAACTTGGTAAATTGACAACACGACGAAAATCTGATAAATATGATGTTTATTATCTATTTAAATAGTAGTACTTAAAGACACGATTCAAGTTGGTGAAGTAACTTGACCAAAATTGATAAGAGAAAGTTCTCTTACCTACTATTGACCATTCCGAACAATACTACATTGACAGTTTTCCAACTTGTTCAGTAGATCCAGCAGTGATGATGAATTTAGTGAAAATTTTGACATTTCACCAAAATTACATTACTAAAAATTAATTTCCACAAATACTATTATTATTGATGGAAAACAATGATGATGGTGGTGAATGATCCGATGATGAAACACCAAATTGTGATTTTCCATCATGAAAAATAAATTTCAAGACGATAATCCATGATGATGTGTAAAACCACTCAGAAAATCATCTCAATATTCCTTTGATAATTTTTCAATCACTCTTGAGGAGTGAATCAAAAAGGTTTGGTTTGGAAAATTACCTATCCCTATCAAGTTTAAAACCAACTTGAAAAATTATACTCCAAACATTAATTTCTATTTCAGAGCCATTTTCTGCCAATACTTTGCATATCATCTCCACATCCTTCTCATAATCTTTTCAAAGTAGCATTTTAGAGTTTGGAATTGATTACATTGAAATGCAGCATTGAGTATTTCCTCATCTAGTTTCATTTCATTTGATAGACACGTGAGAATTTATCCTGTTCGAAACTTAACAAACCTTGCATTCAAAAATCAACCTCTGAAAATTGTTTTTTGGAATTGACATTCCAAATAGATCTATAACTTGAAGTTTGGCGTGTAATTGACCGCTACTTTATGTGAGATTCCTCTACGCGAACTATCGTCGATGATTCTAGCTCATTACCTTTCAATATGTCATTCGGTTAAATGAATAATACGAGAAACCATGACATAAATTTTTCGATGGATTTTTTTTACCCATCGATGATTGATCGAGATGGAAAATGATCGATTGAATGGATGAAACATAGAATTTTATCAATTAATTGATCGATCAATCGATCGATCGATCAATGTTTTCATCAGATATCTCGAAATCCTCATTGAACTGAGCTTGAGACTTTGATTTTGATGATTTCTTTTGTTCTTCCAGTTCAGGTTTGATTTTTTTCTTGCCTTTTTGACTTTTTGAGAGTTGTTTTTTGGTTTTTCAATTATTTTTTTAGAGTCACAGATTTCATTCTCCCTTACTTATTTCACTAAGCTTCGAAATGGCTTCTCCAAATTGCTCCTTTTTTCATTTTAAATCAACCCTTGGTTAGATGTCAGTACAGAGTGCCTTGAAAATCACCTTATTGGTATTACTGAATTCCATATCAAGCTGGGATGGCATCGGAACGATTCATTAAGTTTGAATGTTTTAATTTCTTTACAATGTGGATCTTCTACTACATCAAATGAGTTTCTCAAGTACTTGACATGATAAAATACAACACTTGAAAAAAGGTTTCCAGTATTGAGTGCCTTAATTAATGACAAAGGGTGAGAATGAAAGCAAACTTGATAAAATGGTCTTTGAACAAAACCACATGTTCAGGAGCAACAACGTCCAAACTTGTGTAAGCAATCATTTAATCAAGAACCAACACTCTTATGTAATATTGCAATATCCACATCCCAAATTAAAATCAAGAGTGAGCACTTGACATATTCGTGGAAAAAGGTTGGGAGCAACCTTCTGTCACTGAGCTCAGAAAGGATTATAAGAAATTTATATTCAAATGCCACATCGGAGGAGATTGGCTTCTAACATGATTTTAAGCACTTAGAAAACCAACTTTTTGTGTTTTAAGTTCTTTATTTTGAAACATCATAAGAAATCAAACAACATCTTTTGATAATTAGCTGAAGGTTGAGCCTTTTCAAATAACATCAAGTCTTTATTCAATATGATTGAAATTGTTGATAAATCATGATCGATTGTTTGATAGATTGATCAAAAAACAGATTGAATAGATGGATTTTAATCGATCAACATGGATGAGATGGAAAAAAGATTGGTGTTGAGGTGAAAAAATTTATGTCATGGTTTCTGGAAAACTACAATAGTCAGACAAAAAAATGGCTAAATTTCACATTTGTTTGTTCACACTAATGTTGCTGTTACTAATTTCTTGTTCAACAGTGGCTGGAATTTCGTCTGGGCTTTTGTCAAAGGTGAAGGATGGTGATTGTGTGGTTGGGGTGAGAACGTTTCTGATAATGTTTGTGTGGAAACATAAATTTTCAAACGAAACTTTGACGAAACTGATTACTGCTAAAGATAATGATTCCAGAAGAAAGTATTTGGTCGAAAATTTGCAGGAGAGAGGTTTAACTATCGGTACCATACGCGACTATACTCCTTTTCTTTCAAATTATTTCAAATATTCTAATCTTTCGCTTTCTCATGGCCTTTCGAATAGCATACTATCATCTAGCTATTTTTCCATTTACCCACAAGTTGACATGTGTCAAAGAAGAGATTATTTTACGAGATATGATGCCTTTTTGTTAGATCCCTATGACTTTGCTTATTACGTCAGGTTTTACAGAGATCTTGGGATGACATCTGGCATGTTCATGAATAGTGATGACTTTGTAGCTGTACCACTCATTCCCTTCGAAGTCTACACTCAAACTACAAGAAATCAAGTTTCCTCCTTATTTGATTTGAATGTTGCAAGCTGTGATGCAAAACCTGATATTTCTGATGCGCAGTTTTTGAGAAGGTTGACAGGTTATGCTAATTTTTCACAGCAAGATGTTGAAATAATTGGTAATGTTACTGGTAAATCACAAATTTATGGAAATTGGACACTTGTGAATAACTTTCTAAATATGGAGATGACAGAACTTACCATAAATGAAACATGGCAAGAATTACTACCTTCCACATGCTACATGTGTTCAACAGATGGTTGTTATGGTGAAAATTTCAGGCCTGATCTTGATCTTTTCTTCATTCCACAGTTAGTAATTATAGTAATTTACTTTTTATTACTTTTTGGGTTGAAAATTTACAAAAAACCTTCAATGAAACGAAGAATTGGAATTCCCTATACTCCGATTCTTATCTTGGTTGTCATGATTACCTTTGCCGGAGTTTCTAGAACTTGTGTTGGCGTTTGGTATAGTGCATGTTTGTTTTGTTTGTTTTGGTGGATATTGATCTATATCAGTACAATTATTCGATTCTACTATTTGCGTAATTTGTATGCTCTCATAGTGATGTTTCCAAATAGAGAAAAGATGTTGAAAATGTTAGCTTCTCAGAAAGTTGGAATACTCATGACAGTTATGTTGACTTTTGTCATTTCACAAATATTGAATCTAGTGAGTGTTTACTTTTTTGTAAATGAAGATAAGGCTGCCACTGATTTTTATAGACCCATTATTGGTATCATTATTTTATTATCGTTGTGGGTCTTTGGTGGTTGTTGCTTTTTATTAGATTTGTTTCTTCAGAGAAAAACTATTCGACAGGGTGGTATTCGAAAGTTTTTCTTCTTTGATGATCCATTCTACTTGAGAATAGACTTGATTTCTACCATATTACCTGTCATTATTGCGATACTTACAGGAATTGAGGCAACCTCAAATGAAGTTGTTGATGGTCTTGCAGGAGTTTCCAATACTTTACTTTGTTTTAGTTTCGTTCAGATTAGTGGGGGAAATGTGCTAATGATTGAGATTTTCAAAAGGGTAAAAAGAAGAAAGGAATCTTCGCAATTGACATGGGATCAAGAATTAACAAATACAGATTTACTCCAAATTTTAAAGGAGTATTGCGAAAAGGAGTTTAGTTCAGAGAATTACGAATTTTATATTAAGTTGAAATCACTCCAGAATAGAAAGTTTATCAAGTTGAAGGAACTGCAAAAAATTGAAGCTGAATTTATTCGAAACTATTCAAAATACGAAGTGAATATTCCATCTTCATGCAAAAAGACTTTTTATGAACTTTTAAACAAATGCCAAGAAGAAACTCAATTAGAATTTCAATTAATTTGGGATTGTGTTGCTCCAGAATTATTACTCAACCTTCAAGATACCTTCAGTCGATTACAAGATACCTCAATATATGCCAAATGGCTTTCAGTCCAATCTTTGAAAGAAAATAATAATGTTTAGAACCTTACAACTCTATTGTCATAATAAATATGATAATATTTCAATGTAGGTTCTTGGGTTTTCGGACAAATCGATTCAACACTACAAAGAAAGACCAGTAAGAAAGCTGCTCTATTTTGGCGTATAATTTTTAAAATTACTTTTC
>NW_003163268.1:298611-299456 GCF_000004985.1 Naegleria gruberi
ATTAGTAAGGTCCTGTATCAATTTCATGAGGATCTGTATTGTGGATGTAATTGTCACATCCCTGTAGGTGTCAAGTAGATCAGCCATGTACCATGTATGATATGGATGATCTTCAAAATCATATAGATATATTTAATTATCATGTATAGATGTATTAGAAGTGAATTGAAGTGGTATAGATTTCTATCTTCAATGTTAGAACAGGTTAGTTGACAAGTTGAATATTAAATATCCTGAAATGATACCAAAGTATATGAAATTGATATATATTGTTATTAACATTATTTATAAGATGATATATTGATTTGAAATGATTTAGAAATGTTTTCATTGATATTCTAATTGTCTAATCTATTATATGAAATTAACTTATATAAGTCATTATAATGATGTAATATTATGTTATAATATGATTATATATTCAATTTGGAGTAAATTGATATATAATATATTGATTTATAATGAGTATTTATTGAGATAATGAATTAAGATGAATAAAAGTCAAAATGTTGGGTCTGGCCTTAGTCGTGGGTTTGGGTTTGGTTAGGTTGGGTTTGGGTGTTGGTTGGGGTTTGGGTGTTGGTTGGGGTTGGGTTTGGGTTTGGGTTTGGGTTTGGGTTTGGGTTTGGGTTTGGGTTTGGGTTTGGGTTTGGGTTTGGGTTTGGGTTTGGGTTTGGGTTTGGGTTTGGGTTTGGGTTTGGGTTTGGGTTTGGGTTTGGGTTTGGGTTTGGGTTTGGGTTTGGGTTTGGGTTTGGGTTTGGGTTTGGGTTTGGGTTTGGGTTTGGGTTTGGGTTTGGGTTTGGGTTTGGGTTTGGGTTTGGGTTTGGGTTTGGGTTTGGGTTTGG
>NW_003163268.1:303244-304373 GCF_000004985.1 Naegleria gruberi
GTATATATGGTTGGTTATGTATTTGATAGAGTTGGTCTGACTTGTCTTTCTCTAAAGTCAACCAAAAAATATCAACATATACCTTCCCATGATACCATTTCTGATTATTAGGACATGAAATTGAATTCTATATCATTATAGATCATGTACATCATTTTGGTAAAGTTTCAATAGGTGGTCCTTTTTCAAGATTTCATCCTTTTCATCATAGTAGACCATGTGTGATTGAGGGAAGAAATCTTTAAATATGAAAGTTAAAATAAATTTGATATTCGATGTTTACTCATCAAATGGAACATTTTCATATTAGGATTCAATATGTTTTGATGAGAAACTCAAAAGTTATAGTTGACCTCTTTTACCTCACAACTTCCCTTTTCACTTCATACTCTTGTGTCTACAAACTTGAACTTTTGAAATTAGATATGAGAGTGATTATGAATGTTGTTAATGATGATATTGACTATATAATCTCATTAAAGGATTTTGAAATTAACTTTCTTCCTATGGTATCATTTTACAAATTTTAATCTGACATTATTTACAAAGTTAATATTTTATAAATTGAAAAACTAAATATACTACGTTGTTCTACTCATCATTTACAATCGAATGATATAAAATTTTATGATATTTGAATAAGTTTATAATTTTGGGCTAGGGTTTGAAGGTTGGGTTTAGAAGAATTCTATTTTTAGTTCTGGGTTTGGGTTTGGGTTTGGGTTTGGGTTGGGTTTGGGTTTGGGTTTGGGTTTGGGTTTGGGTTTGGGTTTGGGTTTGGGTTTGGGTTTGGGTTTGGGTTTGGGTTTGGGTTTGGGTTTGGGTTTGGGTTTGGGTTTGGGTTTGGGTTTGGGTTTGGGTTTGGGTTTGGGTTTGGGTTTGGGTTGGGTTTGGGTTTGGGTTTGGGTTTGGGTTTGGGTTTGGGTTTGGGTTTGGTTTTGGTTTTGGGTTTGGGTTTGGGTTTGGGTTTGGGTTTGGGTTTGGGTTTGGGTTTGGGTTTGGGTTTGGGTTTGGGTTTGGGTTTGGGTTTGGGTTTGGGTTCCGGTTTGGGTTTGGGTTTGGGTTTGGGTTTGGGTTCTGGGTTTGGGTTTGGGTTTGGGTTTGGGTTTGGGTTTGGGTTTGGGTTTGG
>NW_003163267.1:0-984 GCF_000004985.1 Naegleria gruberi
CCCAAACCCAAACCCAAACCCAAACCCAACCCAAACCCAAACCCAAACCCAAACCCAAACCCAAACCCAAACCCAAACCCAAACCCAAACCCAAACCCAACCCAAACCCAAACCCAAACCCAAACCCAAACCCAAACCCAAACCCAAACCCAAACCCAAACCCAAACCCAAACCCAAACCCAAACCCAAACCCAAACCCAAACCCAAACCCAAACCCAAACCCAAACCCAAACCCAAACCCAAACCCAAACCCAAACCCAAACCCAAACCCAAACCCAAACCCAAACCCAAACCCAAACCCACGACTAAGGTCAGACCCAACATTTTTACTTTTATTCATCTTAATTAATTATCTCAATAAATACTCATTATAAATCAATATATTATATATCAATATACTCCAAATTGAATATATAATCATATAATAACATAATATTACATCATTATAATGACTTATATAAGTTAATTTCATATAATAGATTAGACAATTAGAATATCAATGAAAACATTTCAAATTCAATTCAAATAAATATATCACCTTGTGTATCATGTTAATAACAATATATATCAATTTCAAATACTTTGGTATCATTTCAGGAAATTAACTATTCAACTTGTCAACTGACCTATTCTAACATTGAAGATAGAATTCTGTTCCACTTCAATTCACTTCCAATACATATATACATGATAATAAAATATATTAATATCATTTTGACATTCATCCATATTATACATGGTACATGGCTGATCCACTTGATACATACAGGATTGTGACATTGACATCTACTATACAGATCATTATGAAATTGATACAGTGCCTTACTAATGGTGAATAAACACTACTGTATCAGTTTCATGACAATTTGAAATCATTCAACATGTCAGGAGTGTAATCATGAGAATTATAAATGTCAAGATAATCAAATCATATTAAATTTAAAATCTTTCAATTACAATATCATATTTAGATCAATTAATCAT
>NW_003163267.1:6105-7513 GCF_000004985.1 Naegleria gruberi
ACTCAATTTTACTAGGTAACGACAGTATTTGTGACAAATGTAATGTCAAGGAAGATTGGACCCACGTATTCCAAACTTGTCCCAAATGCAATCCTGAAAAGGATGAACTGTATGCCACATGGGACGCTATCTCCCAGAAATTTAGCCTTAACAAGATTCGTTTCCCTCCTGATATCTCAGAATCCTCTCAACTTAGGATAGAATTTGATGGTCGTTGCTCCCGTAATGACTGGCTTAACTGGTCTAAGCGCAAAAGAATACCTAAGAATGTGGCCCTAGAAGTCTACAAAGCACTAGCTATTTATTTGGAAAATTGCTACAAGAACTCAGTGTGGTACAACCGTCCCAATGCAGGCTTCACTATTAACAGGAAATACCTCTCTGCCTACCACAGGCAGGCTCAGTCTAACCAACCACTTAGCGTCAACCCATAACACTTAAACGCTGAACCGAAACTTACTGGTTGTAGACCTCGTCTCTCAGGTCTTTACGATACAAGAGACGTTAATAAAATCACAATTTACTTTTGCAGGTTCTACCACTTCTTGATTACTAGCAAGCTTCAACTCCATTTCACTTAGTCTTGAAAGAAGTACATCCATGTTCGCAATATTCCTTCTTGATTTGACTCTAGCTGTACCATTATTCCTGCAAGACTCAACATCTTCCGACTCAGATGAAGAAGGAGAGGATGACGAGGAGTCGGTTCTTCTAGAGTGATTCAGAGGAATACTCTGGCTTGTGCTTCCCGAGTCTGAATGATGATGTCTACCAAATTGTCAACTGACCTATCAGAAGGTAGTTGAATGCCCATTGATTCAATGAGTTCCTCTAATTGATCAATAGAGCACTCTGATAATTCATTTCTTGATTTAAAATACATCTTTCGGAATTAATTTGAGACTTCAAGGTATAAATGGGAAGTAGAATCAACAAGTGTTAAAACCATCTTTTATTACACAAAACAAAAGAAATATCCAATTGTCACAATTGAACAATACAATAGATTGAAACTTTTCCAAATTACCATTTGAATCGGGAAGTGATGATGATTTTAGTGAACAATATTAAATTTCACTAAAATATTAATATTATCAGATTTCCACAAATATTACTATTATAATGATGATAAATAACAATGATGATGGTTGGTAGTTGTTCCGATGTGATGGAACACGGTAGTATCTGGAATTGAAAAAAATGACTCAAGTCTCTAAAGGTTTGTGTAATGATCAAAGTTTGCTAATAATTGTAATAGAAATATTTTCTGATGATGTAATTTATGAAATTATTTCCTATTTATGTGATGATTGGAAATTCGTATTATTAAATTGCGTAATGGTAACAAAACAATGGTTGAACGTCATCCGAGATCGATCCGAGCTTTCAATGATGGCGAATAATCATT
>NW_003163267.1:13723-14879 GCF_000004985.1 Naegleria gruberi
CCCTAACCCAAACCCAAACCCAAAGCCAAACCCAAACCCAAACCCAAACCCAAACCCAAGCCCAAACCCAAACCCAAACCCAAACCCAAACCCAAACCCAAACCCAAACCCAAACCCAAACCCAAACCCAAACCCAAACCCAAACCCAAACCCAAACCCAAACCCAAACCCAAACCCAAACCCAAACCCAACCCAAACCCAAACCCAAACCCAAACCCAAACCCAAACCCAAACCCAAACCCAAACCCAAACCCAAACCCAAACCCAAACCCAAACCCAAACCCAAACCCAAACCCAAACCCAAACCCAAACCCAAACCCAAACCCAAACCCAAACCCAAACCCAAACCCAAACCCAAACCCAAACCCAAACCCAAACCCAAACCCAAACCCAAACCCAAACCCAAACCCAAACCCAAACCCAAACCCAAACTAAAAATAGAATTCTTCTAAACCCAACGTTCAAACCCTAGCCCAAAATTATAAACTTATTCAAATATCATTAAATTTTATATCATTCGATTGGAAATTATGAGTAGAACAACGTGGTATATTTAGTTTTTCAATTTATAAAATATTAAATTTGTTAATAATGTCAGATTAAAATTTCATAAATGAAACTATAGGAAGAATGATAATTTCAAAATCGTTTAATGAGATTATATAGTCAATATCATCATTAACAACATTCATAATCACTTTCATATGAAATTTCAAAGGTTCATGTCTGTAGATATAAAAGTATCAAGTGAAAAGGGAAGATGTGAGGTAAAAGAGGTCAACAATAACTTTTGAGTTTCTCATCAAAACATATTGAATCCTAATATGAAAATGTTCCATTTGATGATTAAACATCGAATATCAAATTTATTTTGACTTTCATATTTACAGATTTCTTCCCTCAATCACACATGGTCAACTTGTATGAAAAGGAGGAAATCTTGAAAAAGGACCACCTATTGAAACTTTACCATCATGATGTAGATGATATATAATGATGTAGAATTCAATTTCATATCATAAGAATTAGAAATGGTACCATGGGAATGTAAATGTTGATTTTCCAAAGTTGACTGANAGGAAAGACAAGTCAGACCAAGTCTATCAAATATATCACTTCAATCAACAAATTATACATGAAAATGCTCCATTCGATG
>NW_003163267.1:14929-16101 GCF_000004985.1 Naegleria gruberi
CATGAGTGCAGAACTGAGTTATTCAAAATTTGTGAATGTTCGGTCCAGTCAAATCAAAGATGGGTTCTTAACTACCCATAGGTTTGCATTCTTCTAGATATTATTGAGCACATTCTCCATCTCTATTCTTTCAATTTCCTCCGTTGTAAAGTTTCCTTTCATTGGAATAAACACATGATCGTAAAAGGCCTTGAACCAATAACTCACTGGACAACATCTATTAAAATTCTCTTCAGAGCCTGTATGTACTCCTATTACTGATCGATCAAGAATTACATTCTCCTTAAAGTCTCTCCAATTGCTATAATTTTCACAACAAGGAAGAACAGCACCGCCTGAAGAGCCTGGAAATGAGCTGGCGTTATAGTGTTTACAACATGTTTTTTCGTTAGTATCAACAAATTTTCCAAAGCTAATATTTTTACACTCCAACTCAAACATACTCTTTAAGGCAATAAGATTTGTGTGATAATCTAAATGTTGTTCTAAAGTTGTTACATCTTTCTCAGTTGGCATGCCTTGAAAGGAAAGAATAGACATGTTATAATCATGTTCTGATTGAGGGTTGAGCTTTGAAGGACTTGGAATAAGGTATGATTCTGGAAAATGTTGTTCATCTAATACTATATCGATTGGTACTTCCATTTTCATCAAAACCCAATCTTTGTTTGGATGTTCCTTTACATTTTCATCCTCTTTCAGATCTGATTTTGCAAGAATGGTGCAATTCATGGATCTGGCACTTAACGGCTCAAACCTATGATTCTTCCCTAAAATTCCTTTAATCATTCTTAAAGAAAGTTGCACTACTTCATTATTGTATTCATATTCAAAAGGAAGAGTGTTATGCAAGCATGTCACAAAGTAATATTCCCAAATAGTGTCGAGTTTGTTTGGAGGAGCAACAAGGAAGCCAGAACCCCGAATTGGAACTCTAACATCAATTTGTTTAGAATTAACACCTTGATAAAAACAAACTACATCAACAACAGCATTAAAAACATCCAGATTATCCTTTGCAGATTTTAAATCATAACAACTACAAATTCTGGGATAGGTTGTTAATCGGAAGGGATTGAGGCAACCTGTTAAATCCTCAAAACAATTCCTTGATTTTTCATCAACAATTAACATCTCCTCCGACACAGTGGTAGAGTACTTATTCATCGATG
>NW_003163267.1:16151-59749 GCF_000004985.1 Naegleria gruberi
TTCTGTATACATTATTATAATCGTAATACCTTGCAATACCAATAAAACTCAATAGAAGAATTAATTCTTCTCATTTTCAAATAGATTATTCAATATAGAACAGATCTAGATAGTTTCCAGATCATAAAAGTCAAGCTACTATATATGGTCTTTGATTAAATTTAAAAATAGACTGCCGTTGATTACTGGAATCTTGATTCAAAGCTTGTTGATCAACCTATTGATTGAAATCAAACCGATTATTGAATATTGAATTGGTGAATAATCACTCTTGATACTGCTACATATTTCAGATTGCATGCAAATCAACCTGATTCAATCTTCAAAGGTTGGTAGTTGCACCACTACGTGGCGAAACTACCCATCCACGATCAATCAACATTAGATTCACTTCCATTCAACTCAATTTGACCGTTATAATCAATAAATCAATGAAATGTTCCTTTATTAGCAATACATATTCAATCTAACGAGTAGATTCACGTCCCAAACATTTGACTTCTCAAAGTCCATAATTCAAAAGTTAGTTCTGACCTGACCTTTAAATATCTATCAATACAAGAAATGAAACCATCAAATTTACATCATTAATAGATGATAAGAAATATAATCAATGATATGAATCTTCACTAAGTAATCTCTTAAATAACCCAAATAAATCAACTCTGAATCCTAACCAAACCCTCTATTCTTTCAATTTCCTCCGTTGTAAAGTTTCCTTTCATTGAAACAAACACATGATCGTAAAAGGCCTTGAACCAATAACTCACTGGACAACATCTATTAAAATTCTCTTCAGAGCCTATATGTATTCCTATTACTGATCTATCAAGAATAACATTCTCCTTAAAGTCTCTCCAATTGCTATAATTTTCACAACAAGGCACCACAGCACCGCCTGAAGAGCCTGGAAATGAGCTGGCGTTATAGTTACATGTTTTTTCGTTAGTATCAACAAATTTTCCAAAGCTAATATTTTTACACTCCAACTCAAACATACTCTTTAAGGCAATAAGATTTGTGTGATGTTCTGATTGAGGGTTGAGCTTTGAAGGACTTGGAATAAGGTATGATTCTGGAAAATATTGTTCATCCAATACTACATCAATTGGCACTTCCATTTTCATCAAAACCCAATCATTGTTTGGATGTTTCTTTACATTTTCATCTTCTTTCAGACCTGATTTTGCAAGAATGGTGCAATTCATAGATCTGGTACTTAATGGCTCAAACCTATGATTCTTCCCTAAAATTCCTTTCATCATTCTTAAAGAAAGTTGCACTACTTCATTATTGTATTCATATTCAAAAGGAAGAGTGTTATGCAAGCATGTCACAAAGTAATATTCCCAAATAGTGTCGAGTTTGTTTGGAGGAGCAACAAGGAAGCCAGAACCACGAATTGGAACTCTAACATCAATTTGTTTAGAATTAATACCTTGATAAAAACAAACTACATCAACAACAGC
Organism: Naegleria gruberi; assembly: GCF_000004985.1. Taxonomy (NCBI): domain Eukaryota; phylum Heterolobosea; class Eutetramitea; order Acrasida; family Naegleriidae; genus Naegleria; species Naegleria gruberi. The sequence continues at coordinate 17,621 of NW_003163267.1, forward strand.
ATTAAAAACATCCAGATTATCCTTTGCAGATTTTAAATCATAATAACTACAAATTCTGGGATAGGTTGTTAATCGGAAGGGATTGAGGCAACCTGTTAAATCCTCAAAACAATTCCTTGATTTTTCATCAACAATTAACATCTCCTCCGACACAGTGGTAGAGTACTTATTCATCGATGGTTTCATAATTTCAATGTCATTGATTGGAATAGATTCTGCTGGTGAGAACATTCTGCTAATTTTTTTTAAGCTCTCTTGTTGGTATTAAGGTATTAAGAATAAGCACTTCTGCATCAACGTTCATCACAACAGCCATTAAATCACAATATTTATCACTGCAATATTTCAGGTGGAACAAAAAAATACCGTTGCGCAGTCATGAGATTTGTTCGACAAATGTTAGAGGTTATAGTGCCTCAATCCGAAACTGATGATTCGGTCGATGTGTATTCAAAGGATAACTTTAGTGAAGTTTGTTTTAATGTGTTTAGAGTAGCTGATAATGGTGATTTAATTCCTCCATCCACCAAATTTTCTCTTAGAAAATTATATTTGCTATCAACCATTAAGGATTATTTGATGAAGGCTAAATGTGGGATGGCTCGAATAGGTCAGCCAAGTTCAACAGGTTTAGGTGGAAACGGTACTTGCTTTTATTTGCTTCCCAATGTTGTTATCACAAACTCTCACGTGGCAAATACAGATGAAATCCCATTGATCTACACAGGCACATATTCCGAAGCAGTTGAAGGCTATTTTCAAAAACTCAATCCTGTTGAAAGCAAGTTGCTTTTCTCTGGATCATCTATGCAGCATCAAATGCGGAAATATAATCATTCCTTAACAAGAACACATTTCCCTCAAGTTGACGAAACATATTTAGATCCTATTATTTCTTTACGTGGTGATTTTGGTTATATGGATATTTCCTTGCACAAAATTGCATTTCCAAATAATATGCAAAGTTCTAAAGTATTAATGATCCCCTGTCCAGAAATCTTACAAGTTTCAGATCCCATATTTACAATGCATTATCCTGGAGTTGAAGGAACACAATTTTCAAGTCTCCACAGCAACCAATTTTCAAATTATTTACATTGGGCACCAAATGACAATGTTGTTTCCGATTTATTTCATGGTTATGGAAAACTATGCATCAGTACTGGTAAAGTTCTGGCTCCATATGTTGAAGAGAAGCAAGAAAATGGGAACATTGATTGGGTTCCAAATACTTCACATCAATATAACTCTCAAAACTCTAATTTTCTTATAACTAATGAGAGCGTAACGATAGGTTCATCTGGAGGATGTGTTCAATCTCCAACATGTAGGGTTATTGAAATTAATGGAATTACCTTAGTAGAGTTTCATGCCATCCATTTTGGAGGACAATTTGTCAAGTGTAAGAATTGCTTAAAGCACATCAAACAACAAATGAATGAAAATGATGAAGATGAATATCCATCCTTATTCCAAGGTTTACCTCAAGAATGGAACTTTTGCGAAGCATGTCAAAATGGAAAAGAATCCTCCAAAATGGTGTACAATTACTCTGTTTCAGTTCATCATCCATTGTTGAAACAAGTTTACAAGAAATTAATTGCACCAGATTTGTTAACAGTATTGAATGTGAATTTGTCTGATGAGAGATTAGAAAGGCTGAAACAATATTTAGACATGTAACGGAGACCTTTTAATTAAGACGAGGTCTACAACCATTAGGTTTTCGTTTAAGCGTTCTTCAATACAACAACACATGAACAGCATAACTACATCCATTATTACTCACTAAAAATATTGTTTACTATTAACAATTCATTAACTAATTACAAATATCTATGAAAATGAACACAAGAAGTTTGCTGTGGTGTTGAATATCCAAGAAATGGTCTTACTGGTGCTCGACAACATCCACAACATTGAGGTACAACTGGAACAGCCAAAGGATAACTGGTTTGGTGATATGGAACAGCCAACAGACTTGTTTGGTGATAACAAAGTTGACGATAAGGAAAACAAGTTTGGGGATAACCAAAATTTTCAGAGAACAATTGCAAAGTAACACTTCCATAGTTGGAACAAAGAACAATACTTCCGTATGGTTAAACAATAAACTTCTTAAACAAATTGTTTCTGTGGCAAGCATTTGGGTTTCGAGATAATCTTTGAATATTTTAATTTCAACCATTTCATTTAAACATGGGTTGAAATCCAAAGCGGTGCTGTATGGTGGGAAGAATTGTGCAGAAAAAGTTCCAATATTAACTTTAATATATGGAGATACTTGAAAACGTAGAATGAATACTTAAATTTTGACTACCTACCTTTAACCGAACTATTGCACGACACGTTAAGATAGAGTTTTGCCATTTGTTGTTTATTTTTTGTTTGAAAGAAATTATCGTTACATATTCTCAGGTTTTATAACTTCTCCAGTGTGTCTATTTTCGAAGTTGTGAATTCTCAACCTTCACAAAAGGTGAGTTACCAAATTTTACAAAGCACTAATATGAACAGACGTTTGCAATACATCGACTTTGGCAATTCCTTGAGAAAGGTTTTTCGGCGACCATTTATTTACATGAAATTTATTTCGTCTGCATCAAAATATAAATTTGAAATAGTTCTTCTTTCTGGACTGGCTGCTCTGCTCATTCTTCTATCGTAGAGCTTGATAGTGTCTGCAATTCTGTTGGTATTTGTTGGAACCACAAAGCTTTCAGTTGTCATATTGATGAGGTTGACTACCCTCTTCTTGGCAGCTTCTCTTGACATTTCAATTGCTTTTTTCAATCCCAAAAAGCTTTGATTTCCTCTCATGGATGTGAGCTTGTTCCACAATGAGAGAGGAACAATTCCTCCCAAATCAATAAATGCCATTGCTGTATATCTTGTGTGAATATCACTCAATTTCTCAATTAAAATACCTCCAATATATCTTCCTCGAACACAACCTTTAGTGATTGGCACTTTGCTGTTTTCAATACCTCTCCTCAATATCAAAAAATCACTCTCCGTTGAGTCAATGCCAATTTCTCTCCTGACAGAGGAGCCGAGAATGAATTCTCTGTTACTCAATGGCCAAGGCATTTTCACAACACTTCTCGAATAGGATACTCCCAATCCATCCTCTTCCTCGTCATCTTCAATAAATTCCAAAAAATCAGTGGAAATTATTTGATTCTCCACCATTGAATAATATCGTGAATCGATGAGAGCTGTCAATACCTCTTCAGGTGTTGCATTCAAAATACCAGTTTCCTTAAATAATTGAATTGTTCTTTTCTTTTTGTCAAGTTTCAGCTTTCCCAAATCTGACTTGTAAGAAGCAAAACAAGTAGAGTCCTTATCCTTTGAAGAGGTGATGCATTTCCACAAATTTTCATCATTAGATTGAATGATTACTTTCAACATTTCAAAATCTTCCTCCTTTACAATCTTTCGTGTTGTATCTGCAAACAGCAGTGCACGAGCAAATCTCTCGACAATAGCTGAGCCTGATGAAGAACTCTTCACATCACTAGATGTTGCTGAGGCAGAATCTGAATTCTGACTTGATGTATCACTTGTGGTGGCAAGTGGAGGTGAACTTGGTTGATTTTCCTCATCAACAATGAAATTCCTAGCTGACGAATCTTGCATTCTTGCATTCTTCTTTTCTCCAATCATTGACAAGTAAATATCCAAATAATGATAAAAACCTTCCAAATCCTTAGCTGATTCCAAACATTCAGTAACTACACTAATAATATGATCTGTAAACTGTTTACTCTGTGTAAATCTCAAAAAGTTGTCAGATTTCAATTGAATTGAAACATCTACTTTAGCATTATCGAATAGATTTGGATCTACAAATTCCTCCGATGCATAATTGTAAAACTTGGCAATGACAATCTCTCTAATATTATTATTCAAATTAATCTGTGAGTCACTTTCTTCTCTAAAGAAGGCATCAATAATCATTTGTGATTGTTGAAACCTTGTCAGTGGATCTTTCATCTTGTTAAATTCGGCAATTCTTATTAGAAACTCCAAAGATGACAAATTCAATTCTCTCTTTAAAAACTCTTTGAACAAATCCAACAGAATAAATTCACCATTTCTATATATTAATTCTTCTCTCAATTTGGAATCTTTTACCAGTTGACCAGAGCACTATTTCCGTTGGCCATCATTAAATTACTTGTACTACTACCATTAGATGTTGTTGTTGTATTGTTGGTACTACAACTCTTCAAATCATATCCTCCCAATAACATTATCTTCTCCAAGTCAATTGAAAATGTTTTCAATCTATCCAGTACGATATTGACCAACATTTCATATGGTCCTCCACACATAACTGGTTTATAAGTAACAACAATTGAATTGATGGAATTATTGGGTGAAGATGACATTAAAGGTGCGGAAGAGGAAACTGATTTGTTCTCTTGATGATCTTCATGTGATGATGATGATGATGATGATGGTTGAATAATTCGCATGGATGATGATTGTGTTGTTTTCAAACTCGTTTTCGAGTGGTTGGATGACGAGGCCGACATTGTTTCAATTTTTCTTGAGTGTGTGTTTCGTGTTTTGTTACCTTTTGCCCAATTATAACTATCCAAATACAATAATCATCAACAATAGGAAATTAGATGATGAATCAAGAAAATATTAAATATTCACAATTATCATATTATTATTATTCCTACTAGTATGCAAAACAAGAAAATAAGAAAATTCGGGGGAAAGCAAAAGGAAGAGAGGTATTAGAGACTTTGTTTTTTGAATATATATTAATAAATTCCAAGTGAATTGCATCAACAATTTTCTCTTCTTTGGTTTGACATGACCCGAGAAGCAGAATACAAATTCATCTCCACCACACATCATGAATCGTTAATGAATGGAGAGAATATCGTAATTGGTAACAACAATGCTAATTATCGGTATCGTATTGTCATGTAGCTATGAAGTTTGTTGACCATGCATGTTCAAGTGCGATTTAGCAACTAGGCTTTGGATTTGGTAGTTTCAAATCGAGCTGTCGAAATTTTAAGAGGAACAATTTAATGATTCGCGATTAAAAACCAAATCACGTAATTTTTTTGGCGCCAATGTTGAATTAAGCATCTTGTGTTTGATATTGTTGTTGGAAAGATTTCGAATAGTATTGGGAAAGATGCTCAACAAAAATTGAAAGAATCTTTCAGATTTGGAATATTACTAGAAAAATGGAAAGGAAAGTTTCGTTTTTTTCAAAAGATAAAAATGTTTCCATCATCTGAAGAGGTTTCGAATGAGGAAAAAAACAATCCAGCATTGAGTACTTCTCAACAACCTGCAAGTATAACTCCAAAAGTTTCAGATAATTTACAAAAAGCACCTTCATTGACTTTTGTTGAAGAGGTAATTGAGGAAGAAACTCAAACGAATCAAACTAATCAACCTGTGCATCATCTCCACACACTTCCTTCGGACGATACTTTACTGTTACACTCTCACAACCTTTCTAGATTGTTGGGATTTAACAAATCTAAAAAACTAAGACTAATTGGCAACCAACCCGCTATTCGATTCGACAGTTACTTTGATTTGAATAAGAAAGCAGAGGAAAAAATGTTAAAACCAAAGAAGGCATCCAAAATGAGAATATTTCTCGCCACTGCTTGCTTTAGTGGTTTGCAATTTGGTTGGGCACTTCGTAAGTTTCCACAAGTTTCGTCTCATTTCCAATACTAACAAAAACATGCAAAATTCATAGAAATTGCTCTCTTAACACCATACATTCTCGAACTGGGTCTCTCCAAAAATCTAATCACTCTCATTTGGCTCTGTGGCCCAGTCTCTGGTCTCATCATTCAACCTTTAGTTGGTGTTCTAAGTGATCGTTGTAAAAGTCCACTAGGAAAACGACGTCCCTTTCTAATAGTTGGTACAATCATGATTGTCATGTCCCTTCTCCTCATTCCATTCAGTCTCGATCTGGGTCATGCCATGGGAGATCCAACTAATGATCATCCAGCGGCAATTGCTTTGGCAATTATTGGATTTTGGATTCTTGATGTGAGTAATAATACATTACAAGGGCCGACGAGAGCATTGGTTGCTGATATGGCATCTCATAAGAATCAGGCATTTGGAAATGCTGCATTGACGTTTTGGAGTGGATTGGGAAATATTTTGGGATATTTGGCTGGTTTTATAAGGGTAAGTAGTTATTCGAAATTGGATTATTCGAAAGTTGGAATGATTTTGTAAAGTGGTCTGAATATATTCCATTTTTCAAAACTGAAGTGTGTTCAGAAGGTTGCCAGAATTTGAAGATTTGCTTCCTACAGAGTATCATGTTTCTTCTCTTTACTTTCGTTGTGACCTTGTTAGCAGCTCGTGAGGAGCCAACTCATAAGAAACATACCCAAAGAAGGGATGAAGAGAATCGACTAATTGGTGAAGAAACCAAAACTGAAAATCCAGAAAATCAATCAGAAAGTGGAATGGAAACTAATCTTTTCAAATCAAAAAGTGAACCAATGCTCCACACAACCTCTTCCCAAATTGATGAAGAAGAAGAAAGTGAAGCCCAACCTCAGTTGACTTCTCCAAACTTTAACAATTCAAATCAGAATGCTGCACTTCTGGAACCTTTCATTGATGAAGAAGAATCAGAAATTACTCAATCAGATCGTCCTCAACAAGTGGAAGTTTCTGGAGAGCTGGTACTCGAACACAATATTGAAAAGGAAAAGGAAGAACACACAATCTTTCCTCCAGATACTCGTGCTGTCTCTCTCCACATTGTCCGAGTCAATCAATTATGGAACTATGTCAGGAGTTGCTTCTCCCTACCTCAAGCCATGTGGAGAGTTTGCATTGTAAACTTTTTCTCATATCTGGGATGGTTTACATTCCTTGTGTATATTACTACTTGGGTTGGTGAGAATGTTTTCCATGGAAAGAGTGATGAGAAGGAACCTTCGTATAATCTCTATGTGAAAGGAGTTCAATTCGGCTCGTTTGGATTGGCTGGATTTGCTGGATCATCCATCATCTTTTCCTTTATGATTCCTTCCCTGTGCCACAAAATTGGCTTTAAGGCAACATTTTTCTTTAGTCAATTGGTCCTTGCCGGTTGTCTTGGAGCTACCTTATTTGTCAAGAACAAAATCCTGGCCTTACTATTAATCTCAACCTTTGGATTTCCATGGGCAGTGAGCAATACCATTCCATTTGCTCTAGTTGCAACCATTGCTAATAAGGATCAAAAGGGAACTTTTATGGGATTGCTGAATATTTTCATTGTTGTTCCACAGTTGGTGATGAGCTCATTTGGACCTGTGATTTCGATACTTTCGAATGGAAATGTTGCTTGGACTTTGATGTGTGGAGCTATTAGTGTGTTGATTAGTGCAGTGATGGTGTGGTTTCTGATAATTCCTCCATCAATTCTGATAACAAAGAAACGAAAGAAGAAGAAACACAACAGGCTCTATCTTTCTCACTCTATTCATTAGGAAATAATTATTCTTTCATGTGATACTAACACGAATCATGGCCAACCGAAAAATAGCACTTGAATGCATGTAGATAAACTATTCTAAACCTTTCATAACCTTTCGCACACTTTGAATGTTTTCAATAAAACTTCACAATTCTTTGCAGTGATGATTGAACACCTTCTTAAACCAACCTCATCCTATTTCGTGCATGTTTCTATTCGAAAGATTTAAAACGAGGCTAAATATGTGAACTTTACAACACAATTTTCCAAACATTGAAAGTGCCTTCCTTGTTATCCTCAAACAAAGTCCTGAGGAGAATAGGTGTGCTATTGAGAAGTATCTAATAATCCCCAAATAGATTGGTCCATTCGATGGGCTCTCCTTCTAATATTGTAATCGAATGCTAAATTATTCGAATGTGCACACATGTGTGAGGCTTTTTCAATCCAATAAACGTGTCAAAAAAACAAGTTCATTCAGACCTTGCTAATCTCGCTCTCATAGTGGCCCAAAAGAATCTAGGAATTACTGCAGAGGACACTTTTACTACTATTCGCTTCTTGCCGAAACTCCACACAATTGTTTTTCTTGCATTTTCAGAATTGAGTGTTGCAAGCTTGTTTCGACTTTTCTAGAGAACACACCAAGAACTTCACAAAAGCTCATCTTGGTTCTCCTAAATTCTTCAGTTCGAACAATTTCTGAACCGGTTACAATTCTACAATTTCCAATACCAACTTTTGATTGAATTTTCAAAGGAAATTGGATGGACAATCGTGCAAAAAAAGTATCCACCACACAATACAGTAACTTTATACGAAACTCAACACACTCACGTTGAAGGTTTCGTTATCGTTCAATTTAATATTGAATATATTTTTTGATTAGCACTTACCATTGCCGAATTGGACAAAACTATACTAGTATCAGCAACAACCAAATTTGCACTGTCATCAGCTTATTCACAGTCAAAAAAAACATCTATAGACCCTTCTCTCTAAATTATTCGAAAGTAGAGTGGATTATTCTTCACATCATCAACAGGCGGCACAACAACAATTGTTGTTGATCAACATCCATTGACAATATTTAAACACAAAATCGGAGAATACGAAAAAATCTCTGTGAGCAGTAAAACTAATAACCGAACAAAAAATTTGCCGCCAAAAAAGAAAATTGCTGAATTCAAACCTGAACTTGCGTAAACATTTAAAAACTTGTTAAATTCACACACACAAATTATCAATTGGATTTCAACATGCAAGTTTCAGAACAACAAGTATCTGTAGTACTAACTCATCAACCACAATCATCATCAATATCTGAAGCGGATAATAATAATAATAATAATACCATTAACAATATAGATAATAATAATAATAGCAATAATAATAATAATAATATAGAGGAAGATAATGATAATAATAATAATATTTACATGCTTTCATTCAATAATAGTGGATTAACACCTGCATTACCTGATCCGAGTCCTTCACCTCCACTTAAATCAACTGTTGCAGTAGTTGGTACATCATCACAACAACAAAACATGTCGAAATTATATTCCTCTCCTCCGAATAACATTAACAATCAATTAGATTATTCACCAGTGAGGATTAGAACCATCAATTCGGCGACATTACCAACCAATAATAATATTAACAATAATAATGAAGACCGATCACTGATGATGACAACAACAACATCTTCATCAACTGCACCTCCTCCACCTAGTTCTTATCAATATCCAATTCCAACAAGACCTACTACTACTAAATCTTCATCCGTGAATGAGAGTAATAATATGATGGAGGACAATTTCCCCAACACCATAGAAAGTAATGTGCGAACACAAGAACATTCCCAACAACAAACACACTACAAATCCTATCATCACAATAATGAAAGAGAAGGAGAACGAGCTTCTTACTATCATCACTCCTATCCATCACAAAATTCCATAATGATGACAAATAATCATAATATCGAAAATTGGAAAGGCTTGAAGGAAAACAGCAACAATCTATCATCCGCAGAAATTCAAAAAGAACAAGCGAACTTGGTTTACGGCACTCAATACCGCCAAAAGAATAGAAGTACACAACCACCTAGCAGCGCTTCTTACTTAGGATCAGTTGTTGAACGAGAAGAAAGAGGAGACGAAGAAGAAGAAGATTATCGTGTCTATCATCATCAGCAACAACCACAGCAACAACAATATTTGAGAGAGAACTATTATCCTTCTCATCAGGGTAGTAGTACTACGTTGCCAAGCACTACTTCAATCTTGTTGCCAAGCCACGAAGCAAGGAATATCCAAAATTATAACAACCCTTCGCTACAAATAATTAATCAAAAGAATACCTCCACAAGTTCAACTTCACCTTCTTTAAATTTTGCTACAGGTTCGTCTTCACAACAACCATTGCACGGAAGAAGAAATAGCAATTATCATCTGTACGATAATAATAACTATCACCAACAACACCAATACGTGGAGAGAAATAATAACAATTTTCCAACAACTTCTCTCCATCAACGAACAACACCAACAACAATAGCAGAATATCAAGTTGGAGCTCCTAGTTATTCTAAACAAAGTTCAATGCAACAACAACCCTTTGTCATTCAGCCAAGTATGCAGCCCTCATCTGGAATACCGTCCTTTCACCAAGTTCACTCATCCTCCTCTGCCACCAATTCCTTCCATGTACCTTCCAATTATCAACAACATCATCATCATCAACCTCCACCACCACAACACTATCAACCACTTCCTCCGTCATCATCATCCTCATCAAATTATTTGAATCCTCCACACCAACAACAACAACAATCATCCTACTCTTCACCAAACAGTAACCAAACTAACTCATCCGAACCAAAATTACGTGTCTATAATTCAACATTAAAAGTTCCAGAAGGAATTTTTTCATACGATAACACAACACTAACTTGTGAACCTCATGGATTTAAGCCAAATGATAGAAGAGGAGCTCCACAAACAACTCACAGTGTCTACGTGAGTGATGTATTAGTAGTTACTTGTGATTTGGTTAACATGTCGAATCAACCAGGTGTTTTTCAAAATTGTACTGCGAGATTGGTTCATTTGATGGGAAAGAATGCTAAAAAGAAGAGAAAGGAAGGAGTCAGTGATCAAGATGATGGTTTAGACTCGGAGGATGATGATTTGGATGATGGAAAGAAGAAGAAAAAGAAGAATAAGAAGAAGGATCAAGAAGATTCACTTGATGGTGATTTTGTTACTGATTTTTCACAGGCAGGAATGTTAGAGTCTTTTGAATTATTATCGGAACAACCTTGTCAAGAAAATGTTCAGAAAGGAAAGATTGTTTCCTCCCTCAAGGTTCCTCGTGTTAGGGGAAGAGATTGTAAAACAAAGACTGGACAAATTCAAGTTATTAGATTTAAAGGAACAGAGAGAGAACATATTATTGCTGTGAGTGACTTGTTCTGGATAAGATCTAGAACAAGAACAGAGATGGAAGTGAGAAAGTTCAAGAAACAACAGCAACAAACTCCACAACAATCATTGCCATCTCATCAACCACCTCAACAACAACCAATTTCTGTTCAATCACATGAAACTTCCAATCTTTCTTTGCATCATCATGCACAACAACTTTCTCATCCACCAACAATTCCATCTTCAAGTTTAAATCCTCCTCGTGAAAATTATCATAATCCACAATGGCCAAATATGCCAAATATTGTACAACCAAATTCACCAAGTACAAATGAGCATGCTGGTCTTCCTCCTAAAAAGAGAAGGAATAATAGTCCAGGAGGTGGTAATACACCAAACACTTATAGAGTTCCTTCAAATCCAGCTGCTTCAATTGTTCACTCATCAACAGGATATTTCCCCTCAAACAATATTCAACATCAAGAGAATGGTAAAGTACCAAATCTACACGATTCTCCTTCTCTTAGTCATCATCATCATCACGTGCCTTATCAACCATCGAGGAATGAACCAACTTATCATGAATTACTACAACGAGTTCACACATTAGAAGAAAAGTTGAATAGACTTGAAAGTAAATTGACTAGAGCTGGACATTTGTCACCTGAGTTCCCAATGCCACCTGATAGTCAAACATTTTCTCCATTCCTCCCTAGTTCTGCAATTCAGCCACGTCCTGTTGAACCACCTAAAACTTTTGCACCTTTCCCAATTGATGTTTTCATTAAAGACGATAAGAGAGGAGAAAACCCAACATTGCCTTCAGTGGTTTCGTCAGATTCCCAACCAGCAATTTTTAATCCAAAATCACCACTTCCAAGTTTCCCTTTTGATCCATCTGATTCATTCTTGAAGAATAGTTTCTCATCACCACCAGCTTTTACAAATCCAACATCGAGCAGTTCATCCGAGAGTGGAGGTGGCATGAAGAGAGAACGTTAAATGAAGTGAAATAAAAAATTAATTGTAAATTCAAATATGAAAATTGAAGTTTAGTTTGTAATATGTTTGAGAATCCAACAAGTTCAAAGATATTAATGGTCCTTCCACCTTGTGTGTCATGTACTCTAGTGTAAAAAAATCAAAAAGGCTGTGTGAAAAGTGAGCTTAACTTTACAACATGTGATCGTTCAATGCGTGCGTACGATCTCCGATCTATTGAGAAGAAACCAGTTGTTGAAAATTGCAAACTTGAAGATTTAACGTTTCGAAAAAAAATTCATGAGTAGTAACAAGTAGGCCGCTAATTTGCTTGCTAGAAAAGACTCTGATCACACACTATGTAAGTCATCATTCTTAAATATCTTGGCAAGATATTAATTTCTACATTTCACCAATTTGCTTGTAAAAATTTACAAATTGCAATTTTAATGATCCAATGATAATAATAATGATCATCATCCGATACCTAATTAACTTGATCATATTAATACTACCATGATCATCAATGATGATATTGTACACTTTGTATGCAAATTGTCGTGATGAAAAATCTTGTCAAACACTTTTGGATTAATTTCCAAATATGGACTCTTTAATATTGGTCCTTTTTCTTGCATTACTCTCTGTGTTGATCGTCACCAAAACACTCAATTGGTTCTTTCTCTATCAACATTCCATTCAATATTGCATTTCCTCTCCTTTCTTAACCCAATTGACCAAAATCTTGAAAAAATCGATGAAATTTCTTATTGGGCTCTTGTTGTTCTTTGTTTGTTATTCGTGGTATTCTTCTTTCAAAATACTTGCCATTGCTCCGAATGAAAACTTTGAAAAATCCTTGCAATATCGGAATGCTTCCTCTTTCCAATTTCATATCAAATCTTCCATCCTTGCTGCTTGTCTAAATTCCCACCACTCTAACAATGCAAATACTTGCAAATCTTCCTCCACTCATAACCATCGTGCTGATGTTAATGATGCTGAACCAATTTTTGAACTTTCCTGTCGTTGCACAACTTTAAATCCGATGAATAATGATCCTTCTCTCACCACCAAAAACAACCTCGACCAAATATTGCAACAATACCAAAATTCATTGACTTTGGACTCCCCGAATCAATCGACCACCCCCAACTACTACGGCTCTTGTTCTGTTACTGACAATCGTGATGATGATGCTTCTGGTGCTTCTTCCTCTGCTTCTTCCTCTGCAACTGCTACCTTGATTAATACCAACCAAAATAGTACTAAAAACTCTCTCAAAGAAGTAGAAGAAAAAACAACAACTCCCTCCAAACAACTCTTAGAAATAATGAATAAGAACGACTTGTATGCACTTGCTCCAAATCACTTCCTCTACAATCCAATGTTGAATAAGGATACCGCATTCACAGTGGAGGATCGTGAAAAATTGGGTCTTCGTGGATTGTTGCCACCACACGTTGAGACCATTACTCATCAATTGGTGAGATGCTTGAGACAATTCCGTAACTTTAAAAATCCATTGGACAAGTATGTTTACTTGATGAGTTTGCAAGGTAGAAATCAAACCTTGTTCTTTAAATTGTTGATTGATAACATGGTTGAAATGTTGCCAATTGGTAAGTTGATGATAATAATTTTGCATTCCAAAGTTTTTAACACATTCTCTCTCATCTGTGTGAAATTTACTTGTTATTTTGCTTAATACAAATAATAATGCTTCGGAACCACCACAACAAAACACAACATTCATTTACCACTCTTTTTAACATTATAAACAGTCTACACACCAACTGTTGGTGATGCTTGTCTTCAATTCGACCAAATTTGGAGAGTTGCTCAAGGCATGTACATCTCATTGGAAGATAAGGGATCAATTTCTGCAATTTTGAAGAATTGGGAACCAAAGCAACCAGATATTATTGTCGTTTCCGATGGTTCACGTATTTTGGGTCTTGGTGATTTGGGTGCTAATGGTATGGGTATTCCAATTGGTAAATTGAATCTCTATGTTGCTGCTGCTGGTTTCCATCCAGATAAGACTTTGCCAATTTGCATTGATGTTGGTACTAACAATCCAGGATTGTTGGAAGATGATTTATATTTGGGATTGAAGAGAAAGCGTGTTCGTGGACAAGAATTCTTTGATTTCATGAAGGAATTTATGATTGCTGTCAAGACTACATGGCCAAATTGTTTAGTCCAATTCGAAGATTTCTCAAATGATGTCTGTTTCGATTTATTGGATCAATATCGTAATGAACAATTGTGTTTCAATGATGATATCCAAGGTACTGGTGCTGTCATTGTTGCTGGTTTCATCAATGCTGCCAAGATTACTGGTAAGAGAACTTATCAACACAAATTATTATTTATGGGAGCTGGTTCTGCTGCCACTGGTGTCGCTGATCAATGTGTTGGTGTCATGAAATTGCAAGCTGAAGAAGATGGATTGAGCAAGGAAGAAATTGATGCCATGTCTGAACATTGGGTTTATTTGGTCGATTCTAAGGGATTAGTTACACAAACTCGTTCTGATTACGAAGAAATGCCACATCACAAGAAGAAGTATGCCAAGAAGGGTGATGAAACTTTGGGTAACTTCCAATCCAAATCTCTTTTGGAAATTGTTCAAAAGACTCAACCAACTGCTCTCATTGGTCTCTGTGGTCAATCTGGTGTTTTCACTCAAGATATCATTGAAGAAATGGCCAAGATTAACCAAAAGCCAATCGTTTTTGCCTTGTCCAACCCAACTAAGAATTCTGAATGTACTGCCAAGGAAGCTATTGAATATTCAAGTGGAAGAGCTATCTTTGCTTCTGGTTCTCCATTCGAAGATGTTACTTACAATGGAAAGACTTATCAATTGAGTCAAGGTAACAATTTGTACATTTTCCCAGCTTTGGGTCTTGGTGCTGTCGTTACCAGATCAAAGCACGTTTCTGATGTTATGATTTTGAGAGCTGCTCAAACTTTGGCCGATCTCACAAGCCAAGATAGATTGGACAATGGATTGTTGTATCCAAGTTTGACAAATATCAGAGAAATTGCTCAAAAGATTGCTGTCCAAGTTGGTAAACAAAGTGTTAAGGAAGGTCTTTCTCAATTGACTGAAGAACAATTACCAAAATCTGAAGAAGAATGGGTTAAAATTGTTAAGGATTATGTATATACTCCAGATTATGAGTCCAAATTGTAAATATTTCAACAATTAATTTAAACCAACTATTATAAACATTTAATATTTCACTGATATTATTTCACACACTTTCAATATATTCTCCATTCCAATCGCAACAGCGTCCAACCATACTCAATTCTGTCCAATTCTATCTAAATGCAACCTGAGGATCTCCTTCACAACCAAGCGCATCAACCAAACACTAGTCCGACCAGCACTACGATCCTAGTGCACTTCAATTAATATCATGTCATGAAATCTCTCCACCGTATTACTTTTAAACAAAAAGAAAAAAAATCTCCAATTGTTAACTGTACAAATCTTTCATCTTTTTCCGAAAGTTAGAGAATAATTTGAAAGAGAAGGTGAACACAAAATGACTAGTCAAGAGAGTAATGATGGATCAATTTCCTATGGATGGTGGATTGCCACTCTTTTAATAGGAATTGTCCTGATGAGAATATTGCAATTAATTATGAAATTGAAAAGACAAATAAGCAAGGCTGGTGGAACTCCTGGTTATTGGCAATTATTGGCTGAAGGCTTGTTTATCATGCCAATTCTTTCGCCCTATATTGCTCATGGTAATTTCCCAGTGATTCAAGGATTGATTGCTAAGGAGGAAGAGAGAGCTAAGGGAAGTGATGAAAAGCAATTGATTATTCGTGTCAGTACTCCCTATAGAAATAATTATGTAATTTGGGATAAGGATTCAGTGAAGGAAGTTTTAGTTACAAAATCATCATCCTTTCCAAAACCTTTGGATTTTTATGAACCTTTCAATATTTTCGATAAGGATGCTACTTCAATTTTGACAGCTGCCGATGGTCCAGTTTGGAAGAATCATAGACATGTGGTGGCTCCTTCATTCTCAACTGGTAATTTGGTTTTTATGAGTCAAGTGACTGTAAAGACAGTTGATGCATTGTTTAGAACAAAGTGGAATAAGTTATTGGACCAGGATAGTAAGGGATTCATTATGGATATGGAAGATACTACAGCTGTCACTCTTCAAATTATTGGTGAAAGTGGATTTGGTATGGATTTTGGTGTTTTCGATGAAACTAGCTCTGATTCTAAAAAGTTTAGAGAAGCATTGAATATTGTCGTGAGAGTTGACTATTATGCCAGATTCTTCCTTGCTAAAATCCCATTCCTTTACAATGCAGTTTCTGATTATACTGGAAATACAGAAGCTCTCAAGGTGATGAGTGAAAAGCTTGAACAATGCATTTCTCAAAGAGTAGCCGAATTCAAACAAGATCCAGAAAAACCAATGAATGATTTATTGTCGCTCCTTGTTAAGGCAAACATGATGGATGAAAAACTCACACTCAATGAATTGAAGAGTAACAGTTACATCTTCGTAGTTGCAGGTCATGAGTATTGAAAATCAGAAGGTGTTCTTAAAGATGGTCACTGGTGCCATCAATGGTTTGATTCGTGGATTTTGGTTAAAGATATTATTCCACTTGAAGAACATTCTTCAATTATTAGGAGATGTTACAGCATGCTATGTGGAAAGTACCGTTAATATTTCCAAAGATATTTTGGAAATGTACAGTTTCATAATGAAGGAATCATTTTTGGAAAGATTAAATTCAAGAATTGAGGAGAGAAATCTTTTATGTATTGATTTTGAAATTGTTAACAATGGATTGGTAGATAGGAATGCAGAGTGTTTTAACTCATGGTATGAAAATGTATCTAAACATCTTATTGATTGGTCAAGTAAGGCTGTAAGTAATCGATTTGCAGAGTTTACAGAGTTAGTGGATGAAATTTTTGGTCAAGTTAAGAATGATTATGCAATGATTGCTGATAAAACTATTGAAAAGAGAACAATGGAGTATAATTTTATTACTGAAAAGAAGAGAAGATTGACAGAATTGATCAAAGAGTTAAAAAAGTAGATTGGTAATGAGTAAATTGAATTGTGTCTGTGCAATTCTGATTGTATTCTTGTAAAGTGGTGATGGTACCTGTCAGGTACCGTCACAGGTACTTGGCAGGTACGATTTTTACCATCACAGGTACCGTCACAGGTACTTGGCAGGTATCACAGGTACCATCAGGTACCATCAGGTACCATCACAGGTACCGTCACAGGTGCAAATGGTACCTGACAAGTACAATCACAGGTACCGTCACAGGTATCTGAATTTCCTCACAGGTACCATCACAGGTACTTGGCAGGTATCACAGGTACCATCACAGGTACCATCACAGGTACCGTCACAAGTACTTGGACCATCACAAGTACCCTTACAAGGACTTGTAAGGTGCTCAACACGTACCTACAGTGTCTGACAAGTATGGTACCTCACAATAACCATCACAGCTACAACAAACACCATAACAAATACTTTTTATATCTCCTCCAATCAACTATATTTATTTGAAATATTTGGATTTCTTAATAGGTCTATGGACATTATGATCATTTTCTGAATCAGAACTAATACCACCTCTATCTGAAGAATCTTCTTCAACATCTTCTTCTTCATCATCCTCTTCAACTTCACAATGATCAGCATTTCCAAAGCAAATATTGTACCAAATTGGAGGACCTTCATCAGACTTGTTACAATCATCTTTATCCATTTGCTTTTCAAAGAATAACTCCATTTCAAAGGCATCAAGTTCTTCATTCAATTGAATAACATCCTTAACAGGTGGTTCTATGATGGCTTCCTCTTCAATATAACCATTCTCATTGTAACGATTGATGAGAAGAACTGTTTCCTTTGAGGTGTCAAATATCTCTTCTTCCTCCTTCTCATTAAAATCAATACTTTCATCATCTGCTATAGTTGCAGATTCCTTCTTTTCATACTCCACAATTAAATTCAAACCACTAACATCTGGTTTGATTACAAGACTGGAAAGCGTGTCTTCATTTAGAGATGGCAAATCATCATATGGGAAAACAATACTTTGAGTTTCACTAACGGATGAGTATCCATCTTGATCTGCTCTAGCCATTTCGACAGAATCATCATCAGTGAGTGCATCATCTTCTGTTAGAATCAATGGTTCATTAAATACATCAACTTGTTCTTCCATCTGAGTTTCTGCACTTGATATAATCAATAAAGGTTGAACCAATTCATATCTCTCATTGGTGTAAGAGTAAAGGTCAATGTCATCATTGTTTAATAACAAGTTTAACAATGTTGAATTACTAGTCTGTGAAAGCACTTTTCCCTTCTTACTAAACTCTCCAACAAATGCTTGGAAATTGAATTCACTATTACATTGTTCCAACTCTTTGAAATAAATCAAAGAAGGGTTCATTTCAAGTAAATCTGCCAAATCTTCTAATTTACTATCCATGGATAAAAAGTCATCATGCTTCTTCTCCTTAAAAATCAAAAGTAAGAGACAAAGTGCAAAATAATCACAAGAGTAATCTGCTGATAATCCATTAATATCATCTTGATTGATAGGATCGTTACCAAGCCAAAAAGATGTCAATTCCTTCCTTAGCTTGATATCCAAATAACAGAAATCACTGACAACTTCACTATAAAATTTCTTCTTTACTAATTCTTCTACTAAACACCACTTGTTGAAATATGTATTGTACAACATGATGGATTATTCCTTTTTTTTCAAAAACAAAAGCTTTCACACAACCTCGAGTCGTGTGAAATGTCTCACACTCTAATATTTTAATATTTTTATAAGGCTTGAATATATATATATATATATTGAAAAGGGATTGACCGAAACTGGAAGACACATTAATTGGATATCTAAAGAGACCAAACAAATTTTCCTCAGAATTGAAGAGTCACGTCGCTACGTCCCTCAAGACATCCACACAACTTTGCAAATTAATACAATTGAGAAAAAAAAACTACTTTTATTTTCGACTCAACTTTGTTACAAGTAACAACACACATCAAATTCCAACACAGAACTCAATATAGCAGAATGATAAGAAAAAACTGGTTAAAAGAAGAAGAAGATCTTTTGGTCAAATTGGTAAAGGAAAAAGGCCACAATTGGACTGAAATTGCTCCCAACTTCGATGTTACTCCAAATGCCTGCCACAAAAAGTATAAGGATTTGTTAAAGAATCTTGGCAGGAAAAGATCGTTCTGGACTGATGAAATGAAAGCTAATCTCCTTAAATTAGCAAAAGAATATGCCGATAAAGGAATAGAGAAATGGAAGATTATTGAGGAAAAATTAGGAAAAGAAGCTAAAGCTTGCCAACAGCATTTTTATTATTTAGTCAAACAGCACGGGTTGGATTCTAATGATTTCAACAGCGTCAGACCATTTTGGACCATGGAAGAGAAGCGCGAATTGACTGAGTTAGTCAATTTGCATGGAAGGAAGTGGAAGAAAATTGAGAAACTAATTAGCTGCAACAGAGATGCTCATTCTTGTCAGAGCCAGTTTATGCTATTAGAAAGTAGACAGAATGATCCAATTGAAAAGAAGTTGAACGATATCTTTCAAGCAACGACTTCAGAGACAGATTTGAATGAAATCTCTCTTTACGAATTCTTCAATATCCCAACAAGTAGATACAATGGGGTTCCAGCATCGACTTTGTTGGTGGATCAAGCAGATGAAGTTGATGAAGAAACATTTCATCGTTCTTACATGGCTGGAGATACTGAATTTAGTGTACGTGAGGTTGCAACTGGTAGATTGGTCAGAAAAACCATTGAGGAGATTTATCTTTCCAGTGGAACATATGAAACATATAGTATTGAATCTGGATTTAATGTGGAAGAAATTGGTAAGTTTCGTTTCAATTACTATTTTCAAAGAATAATAATAATGAAAGAATGTAAATTGTTTCCAGCAAATGAAGTATTAGAGTTGAGTGCTACTTGTTTCAAAGCAAAATTATATTTCAATGAATGTGCTCGAATTGTTGAAGAGAAACGTTTCATATTTTCCGAACAAGTTCAAGTCCGTCCAGATGAGTGCAGTAGTGTGAGATTACCTGTATCAGATCTTCAAGACAATATGTTCATCATTAATAACTATCAATTGAAATCCAAGGAAAAGCTTGTAAGAACATCATTACCATGTGGTCAACTTACTGACACCACCCAAACAAAAGAATGTAAGTATTTTATGAATTATTCTCATAATATTTTAAAGATTTTGACATTTTGTTCAGAACTTTCCCAACTCTAGTTGACTCCAAAGACAAACAGGGAGTCATGGTTCAACTATTGGGAGCCTATTTAGCAGATGGTGATGGAGGATACTTTAAATTGTATTTTAATGCCAAAAATGAGCAAGAACTTACCTATTATTTTACAGATTTCTTAAAAGAAATTTGTGAATTGAATTCAGAGACAATAAGAGAGGATCTTAAATTCAAGAAAGAGGAAGAGTATGTCACCATTAAGCTCAATGATAAGAATGCTGACAAGGATATTGAACGAGTCTTACAAAATGGTTATCAAATATCCGGGTCCATACTTGTTGCACCTGCATGGTATGTTTTTCACTTTCAATACATTTTTACTAGTAACAAATAGTACTGGCTTACACAGATTTTTAAAAGAAATAGAATTGTTATGTAATAAGTATAATGGCAGTTACCAAACTAGAAAGAATTTCTCTTCCATCTTCAACATTACAAATTTTGGTATGTTTAGCTTGTACAAATTTTTCGAAGGTTCTGTACAAGGAGATGGCACATTAGAGAGTAATCGTGTAACGTTTGGTCAGAATTGTTCAATTTCAGATACTCACCAACAGTACTTTAATCAGGTCCACCATTGTGCAACCATGCTTGGGTTAAAGACTGGCGTGGGTAAAGTGTGTGAAGAAACTACAGGTTTGAAAATGACTGGTAAGAACATGACCATTTTTGAAAGTGAAGGACTTGAGAAAAAGAAAGTAAATGCAGATGTTGTGTTTAGACCATTTAATCTTACAGTTCAAAGATTAATAGGTGAATCAATGAAGAAGATGTACTGTTTCAAGAAGAGTAATCACTCCTTCCCAATGTTTAATGGAATGATAGTGCAAAATGTTGATACTGATCTAGTTTCTGCTAAAATATGTTATGGGAATAGATGGGAAATTCGTGAAATGGACAACTATGAATCTGCTGCCACTTTCTGCTTGAAGAAATATATTGCTTCCTTAGGGTTTCCAAGTGACCGTATGACAAGAAATGCTGTAAGAAGATTAATACTAAAAATAGAAGGAATAGTATCTGTTAAAAGAAAGCAAAAATCAAACAAGGAATCAAACAAGAAAGTTAAAACACAATAACATTTCAATTAAAGAATATATTTACTGAACTTTATTAAATGACTTTTTATTTCTGAATAAACAAAAGTATATTGAGCACTTTTGCATCCATTTGAAAATTGACAATCATTTCTGCTGAAATGGTCATGTAAGAAGTATGAATTATGTCATTCTGGAAACTCTTCGTATTCATCCACCTGTAACATGTGTTTAGAGTTGCTAAGAAGACAACCACATGAGGTTCGTGTTTTATAATTAATTTTACAAGTGTTTAACAAAATATTTAAGACGACTGCCACAACCATGCAATGGTTAATGTACGAATTGTCCAAGCGTCCAGAAGCTCAACAAAAGGCCAGAGAAGAAGCAATCAGAATTGGAGGAGGTGACAATGTTTTGAGAGCTCCAGATTTTGATGATTACAACAATATGGACTATATTCATGGTTGTGTAATGGAATGCTTACGTCTCCATCCACCAGTCGTTTCCATGGTAAAAACCTGTGCCAAATCTACCAAAATTGGAAAAACAAGCATTCCAAAGGGATCTTGCATCTATGTAAATGCCAAGGCCTGTCACTTGTACGGTGAAGATTTTAACACCACTGAATTTACTGGTGCTCAATTCGCTCCAGAAAGATTTTTGGATAAGGATTTCAAACAAAAGGTTCAAACAAGTGGAGCATGGTTCCCATTCAATATGAGTAATAGAAAATGCATTGGTTACATGTTTGCCCAAATTGAATTGTGTATCATGTTGTGTAGAATGTTGCAATTTTATGAATTCAAATTGTTGAATGATGAAAGTAAACCAGCTGAGAAGGTTGAAGATCTTCCTGGTATTACCTTTAGACCATCTTCTAATTTGAAGGTTTTGGTAACAAGAAGAACAAAATAAATATGAATGTGTAAATATTTATTATACTTAATATATTTAAATTATTGAAATATTGAAATATTGAAATTGTAAAGTTTTTAAATAGTTTAAAAATAGAGTTTACAATTTTAAAAAAATAAAAAATGTCTGATGACCAAAAACAAGAAGAAATTGCTTCGGAAGAAACCATGGAACATATCGCCCAACTGATCAACAAGGCAAGAAGAGTCGTTGTATTTTCTGGTGCTGGTATGAGTGCAGAGTCTGGAATTGATACTTTCAGAGGAGGAGGTGGTTTATGGACCGGATTGATGGGAAAATTGTTTTTGGCTTATGGAGGTGAGTGGATTTGTCTTTAAATTCGTGTTTATATATATTGGATATATTGGATTGTATTTAAAATTATTAAAATTATTTAAATATTATTTGATGGTAATTGATTGGAATAATTTATAAATTAATTATTCGTGTGATGATTATATGAATGAATGAATTGATGGAATATGATAATATTAGGAACACCATTTGGATGGAATATAACACCACAGATTTGTTGGGGACAATATATTAAACGATTTTATGGACCGATTGCTAAAGCTGATCCAAATAATGGACATTTTGCATTGGCCAAGTTGGAACAAGAAGTGTTTGGAGATTATATGGAAGTTATTACACAAAATGTTGATGGATTGCATCAAAGAGCTGGATCAACTCATGTCTATGAAGTGCATGGTACAGTAATGAGACATTGCTGTATTGCTGAACGTCACATTTTCGATTTTGATGAATATTGGGGAGAAGAGAATGATGAAAAGAAAATGGACTTGCCAGACAAGTCACCAAAATGCAAACATCCAGGGTGTAATAGTACACTTCGTCCTGATTGTGTCCTATTTACAGAAGCCCTGCCAATGGACCAATGGGAACCTTCTTTCCATGCAGTTGACAGAATGAGAAAGGGAGATGTCATGATTTGTGTTGGAACAAGTGCCAAGGTCTATCCAGCTGCTTCACTTCCTGGAAGAGCTGCCAGAAGAGGAGCTCATTTAATTGAATTCAATTTGGAAGAAACAGATTACAATCAATTACCGAATTATATATTCGTTAAGGGTCCAAGTGGTCAAACACTTCCAACCATTGTAGATAGAGTAATTGAATTGAGAAATGCAAATCAATCAATACCATCGGAAAATATTTCTCAAATTGTAGAATAATATATTGTAAATATTTTAACACAAAATGTAAAAACCAAATTATTAATAGTATTTAATATTGCTATAAATTCAAAGTAGATTTCCTAATATTTCCAATTTTGAACATTCAACTGAACCGCCAAAACAAAATTTGAATCAAAAAAAACAAACAAATTACCACGTGTCAGACAAAGATGACAGCAGCAACAGCAACGAGTAGTGGAAAGGATTTGCTTGTGCAATGCCTGGGACTTGTTGTCTTTTGTGTGGTGGGTGGTCTTTTCGTCTACTTTATTCCATCGGAACAATATGGAAAAGAGATGATGAACAAGATGACGAATCACGCAAAGATAAAAGATTTGATGAGTAGATTTACTTCTTTGGAAAGTAAAATAGTAAAGAAAGATAGAGAAACTATTCGAAATCTTTCACCTTCGTGTAAATTAGCACTTGTCGAGAATAGTTTAAAGACCAAACACGTTTCACAATTCTTTTCAAGTATTCTACCAAGTGAAAAGTATGAGAAAATTGCCAACCAACTCTCGGAACAAGTTACAGATCAAACTTTTAACAAGTGTGAAAAACAAATTGATTTTACCAATTTAAAAATCAATTTGAATTTAGAAAAGTTGAAATCAAATCAAGAAATAGTTATTGATTTGAATTTTATGAAAAAGATGGAAGAATTAAGTTTCCTTCAATCTTCATTACAACAAGAGCAACACAGTGGATCATGTTCTCAACGAGTGATTGAATCAATTTTAATTCAGAAAGAGTTGCACGATATTTCAACACTTCATAATATTACAACACTCGATAAGGCAGTTAATTTTTATGGTCAATTGTGGCTTAGACAAGATTGTTCTGAATCTATTAGTACTATCAGCAAGTCGTCAGATTTGTTAAAGGAATATTCTCATTTGGTCAACCAACAGGATGTGGATAAGCTTTACCAATTATTGGATGTTGAACCATCTGATCATTTGAAACCTTTAGAACCAAGAGTGTTAAAATCAATTTTCCAAGAGCAAGAAAAGAAAATTGTAAATGCACAAATTGACAAGTTGGAAAAGCAAATTACTGAGCTGAAGAATACCATTGGTGAATTTGAAAATCAATCCAAAATCTTGTCTAGAACCATTTCAGAAAAGGAGAAGGAATACAAGATGTCCCTTGAAAAATCTCAAGCAGAAAATGACAAACTGCAAGTTTTAATAAGAGAAAAGCAAGTTTCCATCTCATCACTTGAATCCAAGCAAAAATCATTGACAGAAGAAGTGGTGAATTATCAACGATCTGTATCTAATCTCAAAAGTGATTTGGAAAAGGAATTTGAGAAATATAAGGCTATCAATTTGAAGAATATTCAATTAGAAGATTCCAATAACAAGCTCACTCAAAAATCAAAGGATTTTGAGAATGAAATCAAGAAGAAAATTCCTTCCCTTGAAGAAAATATTCAACTCTTGAATAAGGAAAAGACAACAATGGAAAAACAAATTCAAGAACTCAAGAATTCAACCTACACCGATTTGATTTCTGGACGTGAAAAGCTTTTCAAGCAAGCTGAAGTATTACAACAAACTGGAAAGAATATTGACACTATTGGTGGCTTATTGAATCAATTCAATGAAACTCTTAAAGGAGACGAATCCCTTCGTGAAAGAATTGGACAACTCTTGGATAAATTAGAAAAACAACAAAAATCTCAAAAGGAATTGGAAGAAATAATGTCAAAATCCAAACATTTGGAAGTGGAAGGAAAGGAATGTTTCAGTGCTCTCAGCGTTTGTCGTGAAGAAAAGTCCAAACTCCTCAATGATAAGCAAGTTGAAAAGCTAGTTCTCAAAGTTTCTTCATTGGAAAAGAAAATTGAAGCCCTCAATCAAGAAAAACAAGAATTAGTTTCCAAAGTTGGAGATTATTCGAATACCATCTCAGAAATTGAGCAGAAAAAGAATGAATCTATCGAAAGATCAGAAAACTTGTCGACCATTCTTGTGGATTTGAAATTAGAACATGTTGAAGAACAAAAACGAAACAAACTCACCATTGAAACTTTAGAACAAGAATTGAACGAAACAAGGCAATTACTCAATCAAACATCGACCCAACATTCAACAGAACATACTCAAAATGAACAATTACAAAACGAATTGACCAAAATTAAGGACCAATTTACCACTTGCCAAACCAGCAGTGAAACCATTCTCGAGGAAAATAGAAAACTTTTATTGGAATTGGAAGAAATTAAGAAGGACTTGGTTATTGCTCAATCTGCAAAGATTGTTTCTGATTTGAAAGAGGAAGATAATTAAACCTTTCAAATCAGCATCCTTAATACAATTTACATATTTACAAATTGAATATTTATTATCAAGAAATTATTATTAGTAGTAGAATGGTTGATTGTATCCATAACAAGATTGAGATGGTTGTTGATATATTGGATTGAACATTTGATTTTGTGGATACCACATTGGATTTGGTAATTGACCTTGTTGAGAATACATTGGTTGTTGCTGTTGTAGTGGTGGTGGTGGTGGATATATGACAAGTTGTTGAGCATTACTACTTGGTTGACAATAACCATATCCATTCACAGGTTGTGGAAATGGACACATTGGAGGTGGTGGAGGAATGAAACATTGATATGAATATTCATTTATCAACTTGACTTTCAAAGTACCCATCTGCCAACCCTCACATTTCAAATCAAGATACTTTGATTCACCATCCAATAAATCTCGTAAACGAACTGAGGCTTCATAAAACTTGCCATTGTTAAAAACTTTAAAGTAGATTCGATCCGTTCCAATGGAAGGAGGATCGAATAGAGTGCTGGTTTCCCAAGGATAAACAGTTGCCTTTAGTTTGACCATTAGTTTTTTGTTGAGTGTTTCGAATAGTTTCAATTTCTTTGTGTTCTACCAATGGCAGAATTTCAAATTAAAAAAGAAAATTACTATAACAGTAAAGTGAATATTACCAATCCAAAACTGAAAGTTTTCCTTAGTTGGAATTCATCTACGCTATGATTATTTTCTTCAGATACATTTCATAACATTTTTATGGTCAATTCTGCCTTTGAGTACAACTTATATATATTAAGGGAATTTTCTCAGAAAATTAAATCCAATCAAAAATCCTTGTCAGAAGAAAAGTGAAGTCTTATCAACACAGTTTCAAATCAATATATCAAACGTGATAGCAATCTAAGCAAACAAAAGTATTTTTCCGAAACGTGATTTCATAAATTCTTCATAAAAAAAATGTCGAACACTCTCACCATTACTGAACCTGTTGTCTATAATTCGAAACAATTGAATGTTTTGAGAGAAATAGTATTAAAATTGAAGAAGGAAGATCCCTCTCAAACAAATATTGATTTTGGAGACAAGGAACAAGTTTCGAAAATGTTGAAAAACTATTCGAAAGAATGCCACTGTCCTATCTGTTTAGAAGGAGTATTAGAGGAAGGAGGAAATCGAATCCTTGCCTGTAAACACTTCATACACGACAATTGCCTTGATC
The DNA here is from genome assembly GCF_000004985.1 of Naegleria gruberi. Classification (NCBI taxonomy): domain Eukaryota; phylum Heterolobosea; class Eutetramitea; order Acrasida; family Naegleriidae; genus Naegleria; species Naegleria gruberi. Next base: position 44,549 of record NW_003163267.1, read on the forward strand.
AACTAACAGAAATTCATGGAAAAAACACAAAATGTCCAATTTGTGTTCAACCTGTATTTCCAAAAAAGGAGAATAACAAGAAACAAGAACAGAAACTAGGTACTGTCTTTTTTACATCATCTTTTTTCTTAATTACTGGCACATGTATTGCGTATATTGTAAACACACTCAACCAACCAAATTTGGTTACTGAAATTGTCAATTCGTCCACTAGTTCACAAATTGTTGAATCTTGTGCAAACCTATCTTTGGATATTGACTATAAATCGTTTACCGATTGTATTAAGCTTGATGGTTTTTCTGGTAATTGCTATTCAACTTTTTTGTAAAGTTACAAATAAAGAAAACGAAAGAAATTAAAAAAAACAAAAAATAAACTTTTTAAAAAATTGTTAACAAAATTGCGAATTTTATACAAATTTATTTTAATACAAACAACTACAGACAAGTTAGTCACGTTTCGCACTAAGATCACGTTTGCGAAACGTGATTTCCAGTCACCAGTCAATAAATTAACTTGATTGCCTATTTATTTGGCAAGCAAAAAAAAATGGCAAAAGTAAGGTACTACTACAATGACCAATTCGAATCAGATGATTTACTTTCTACAACCTTCTCTTGTCAAGAATCTCCATTCCTTAATCAAGTCAACCCTCAATTCAGAGATAACATTAATGTTCAATTGGTATTTAACAAGAAAATAATGCCACCACTTGAAAACCAATCTCTTGCTCAAATTGAATTGGAAAAAACTTTTGATGGCTGTCAAGATGTCACAATTATTTATACTGATCTATCAAGTGATGGAAAATTTTGTGGTTACATGAAAACGTATTTGGTTTCTGGTGATGATGAAATATTTACAAGGAATTCATTGGTTAGAAACTTGTTGGATTTGGTCAACCAGTTCGATATTCCATACGAAACAGTCTTTGAGAATTTCAGAAACCTTATTTCTCAACGTGTTTTACATGTCAATTCCAAAAGTTCTGGTTTTTCAAAGTATTTCAATGGTAATGAAAGAAGATATATTAATGGTTTAGGTATTTTTGGTGCTTTGAAGAAACTATTCGAAACGGACAATAAGCTTTCGAATAGTTTGAGTCATTATTATGAAAAGAAGAAATTAGTTGACCGACTTTACAAACACGGAATTTATCATTATTCTTCTTTTTGTAGACTCAGTCTTATTCCACTAATTGGATTTGAAGGAAAAGAAGGTGAGAGAATTAATGTTTCGTCTCTGATACAAGCAAGAGATATCTATTCGAAACATGAACAATTGTATTTATGTGCTGATGTCGATTCAGAACTAACTATGGGTTTTCATGACATGTTGATTTCAGAATTAGCTACACAAGTTTGTGATCAGGGAGGCGAAATTCCTGAAACTGGATGCAGAATTCCAGGTTTTTTGGAAGCTTTTGGAAGATTAGGCAAGTTTCTAATAGAAAGTTGGAAGATTGGAGTAGGACTTGTTTGTTGTTTGGTAATTCCAGAGTTAATTCCTTTGGCAGCAATAGTTGTTGGAGTTTTTTGTTATTATTCTGTTTCATCATTAAAAAGAAAAGAAGTGAGAATTCTTCTAGCAAAGAAAGTCAAATCAGACGAAACTGGATCAATTTGTTTTTAAACATCATGATTTAGAATAAATGTTTCCTGCCAAGACTTTTACCAGAATTTCTATCTGGGCTACATTTCACCATCTAGTAATTAAATAGGTAGATGGTTCTGTTCAAGTAGTTTTTCAATCATCATAAGATTTTCAAAATTCCAAACATTATCATCAGAAATATGGATAGGAGAGAACACTCTATGAGAAACTCTAGTTGAAGAATTGATTTGGAAATAGTCCACTATTTTTCAAACATTCGAATATATCTAATCCTGATTGGAGAGAATGAAACTCCAAATTGATGAAATTTATAAGAGAGGAAGATTTGGAATATTTTAGAAAGGAATCACTTGAATTATTGGAAGAAAATCAAGACGAAAGTGAAGAACCTGAGTAAGGAATATCAATTGAGGAGAATGTTAAGGGGATGATTCTTTCGAGTGTATCTACAATTATTTAAATGATGAGTAACCCATCTCATTGTATCAATCATTTTCATAATTAATAAATTAATAATTTAACTTAAACTCCGTAAGATACTTTGTAATGTTTTTGAACACACAACTCCGTTCCGTTCCACTCGGCGATGGGGCTTTCCTTTTTCGTCTTCCGAAAAATCTAAACTCAATTATCTATAAATATCATCCTCATTCATCACTATGACAAGATATTATCAAAAAAAAATGCAACAATCTATTCGTTTCGTATTGTGTTTCCTCTTAATTGCCACAACTTTCGTCTGTGGTCAATTCTCAGCTTTGGACAAGCCAGTTCATGAATTATCCTTGATTCAAAAGATTAATTCTGATTCCTCTATCAGATGGAAAGCAACCACTTACAAGAAGTTTGAAGGAATGACCCTTCGTGAAGCTAGAAAGTATTTGGGAACTGTCATTATTTCACCAATCAATAATTTGCCAAAGAAAAAGATGCCAAAGAATTTGAAAGCTGCTTCTCATTTCGATGCTAGAGAAAAGTGGGAGGATTGTATTCATGAAATTCGTAATCAAGAAGTATGTTTTTTACAAATTTTACAAATCAAATTTTACAAATAATTCAAAAAAAAGGAATGTGGTTCATGTTGGGCTTGTAAGTAATTTTTGTGTGAAATTTTGTGTGTGATATATATATCATGATAGTCTCTGCATCTGAAGCCTTCTCTGATAGATTGTGTATTGCCACCAATGGAAGTGTCAATATTGTCTTGTCTCCTCAATATATGGTCTCTTGTGATGCAACTGATTATGGTTGTGATGGTGGTTACTTGAATAATGCTTGGAATTTCTTGGCAAATACTGGTATTCCATCTGATGAATGTGTTCCATATCAATCTGGTAGTGGTCATGTCCCATCATGCTCCAAGCTTAATAAGAAGTGTCAAGATGGATCTGACATTAAATTGTACAAGGTCAGCAAAAAGTCAATTGCCAATTTGGACAGTATTGAAGATATCCAAAAGGATATTCAAGAGAATGGATCAATACAATCAGGCTTCTCCGTATACAAGGACTTCTTCTCCTATAAGTCAGGTGTCTATCATCATGTCACCGGTTCTTTGGCAGGTGGACATGCCATTAAGGTAATTGGTAAGTAATTTTTGAAAAAAATTAGCACTTTTTAACACTTTTCAGGATGGGGAACTACAAGTGATGGTCATGATACTCCATATTGGATTGTTGCTAACTCATGGGGAAATTCTTGGGGATTGGTAAGTTTTCAAAAAAAAAAATTTTTTTTTTTTTTTAACACATTTCCTATTATAGAAAGGATACTTCTGGATCTTGAAGGGTTCTGATGAATGTGGTATTGAATCCAATGCTTGGTCTGGTTTGCCTGATTTGCAATAATCAAATGGCCAAGACCTAAAAAATTTGTAAATTACAAATCCAATGACTTTCTGAGAGCAATAAATTCTTCTCTAAAGCATTCAGCATACATGTGAATATCTTGAATGATTCCCTTATCGCAAACTATTGATAAACCAACTCGATCGTTAAATGTCATGAGTGTGCAATTGACAGCTACTGCAGATACTAATGGAATGAAACCAGCTCCCTGTACAATGTTTCTTCCCAACATGGTATATTTCAACTTGTCGTCTGCTTCAAAACCTTGAACGTTGGAACAGGTGAAGGTTGTTGAGGCAGCTCCCCAATTCATCAATGAAACTGCCATCTTCTTTGGAAGAAGTGCAGTTCCCAACCACAACAAGTATCTGTTAAAATAGGGCTGTGGAAGGAACTTGGCAAAATTCATGTTATTCCTCACAGTTTCAAATCTCTTCTGTGGCTCTTCAATGAGTTGAATATTGAGTGGAATGCTACCGAAAATAACGCCAACAATATTGCCACTCTGTGACTTGCTCTCAGTAGATCTGATATTCACTCCCATTCCCATTCGAGCATTTGTTGTGCTCAATAGTTTTTCCCTCTCTTGCATGTTGGATGATTCTTTGGCACTGAGTTTCAATCTGTAACGATCGGAAGCTCCACTCAGCAAGCTCAAGAATAGGTCATTCAATTTTCCATCTAACTTTTTGGCCACCTTTTTAAATTCTGGCACTGTAAAGTACTTGTCTGTTTCATTTCTCAAATCATTCTCATCATCTCTCAATTGCTCTGTATCATTGAACCAAATGAATGAACAAGTGACTTGACCACATTTTGGATGTTTCTTGGAAGCTCTAAACATGGTATCTGGCTCTCCCTTAACGCCAATTCCCAAAATCAAAAAGAATGTTGCAACAAAGGCCAAAATCTTCAAAAAGAATCCAATGCAATAGCTCACCAAAGAACCCAACAATGGAATCCTGTTCAATTTTCCTGTCAAATTATTAATAATGGTCAATGCTGAATTCCAATTGCTGTGACTACCTTTCATAATCTTGTCAAATTTACTCTGAACATATTCACTTGCCTCCTTCTCATTATCCAACAGGTCAGTTCCAACAATTTTCTGCAACAAGGTTCCATCTCCAATCCAATGATGAATTCTAAAGAATAGAATCAATCCTCTCGAATAATTTTCAATAACAATACATTCCCATAATGGAATAACTCCCTTCACTTGTGAATTTTCCACAGGTTTGAAGGGAGAAAACAATCTTGAACCAATCAATTCACTCAAAATCTCATCCTCACTCTTTTCCTTGCTCAAATTCAACATTTCATACTTGACATGATTCTCCAAACATACTTCATCAACTCCAATATCAATATACTCTGATTCACTCACTAGAATACTTCTGAATCGAACATATCTTTGTAAAAGTCTTTCCTTTAATCGTTCTTCAAATGCTTTCCTATCAATCCGATGAATTTTCTCCTCAATATTGTTGTTGTTGTCATCTTTGGCTGATAATAAAACCAATCCTCCTACAACACATGGTGTTGTCTCGGATTCTTGCATGACCATCAATTGGGACATTCTTTATCATTCCGAAAAATATCATATTTGTAAAAACATTTAATAATTAATAATCATCATCATCTTCTTGATACAAACCTCGTAAGTTTTCTTCTTGGTAAAACTTGGAACGAGGTAGGGACATGAAATTTTGACATTTTTTTATTCTTTCCTTTTGTAAATGTTTGTGTTGAAATTTACTTGTTACATGGTTAAACATTTGGATGTTAGACTTGATTTTTCCGGTAAACGAAAGAGAAATCTTGTTATTCCTGTATAGTGTGTTCTATCTGGTTGGATGTAATTTCTAAATTTTTTGAAAGAGTTAAAGGCCACAACATTATACGGAGCTTTGTTTTCTATCAGTAAGGTTGCATAATTTCCTGGATCCATAACTAGAACGCAATAGATATAGTCTCCATTACATATAAAGTATCTTAATTCCATGCAATCTCTCTTAAAGGTAGAAAGGATTATCTCAGATAGTTCATCACGAGTTGGTTGCAAGAAATGTAAAGGAGTTAGAGCAAGGACAATTTGAGGTGGAAGTATAATGAGGGCCTGTTTGAGTATTTCAAGGTTTGCAAAACAATTTACAGGAGAACCTGTTAATTTGATTGTCATAGGATAGCTAACATTGAATACTTTCAAATTGATCATCCTTTCAATTGTAAAAGTATTAATCATTTCCGCATCAGCCATATAAATATTTAGATATTCCAATGAAGACATATTCTCCAAGTATTGTAACTCTTCTGCTTTGTACACAAAGCTATCAAGATGAAGAGCGGTCAAATTCAAATCTTGTAATGTTGACAAGTAAAATTGTTGTACTAAATGCCTTGTGTTTTTAAGAATAAGCTCTGTCAAACGAGTTCTCTTTGGGCACTTAATTGAAGGTCCGCTGAACTCGCAACTAATAAAGTGTACCATTTCCAATGTCTCCGACATTTCAATTATTGCCTCTGCTGACGGTACTGTGCATTCTTTAAGGATTACAACTTCTAGATTCTTCAAGCATTGATTGGTAACTATTTTAGCATTCGAAAGTTCAAGTCTTCTCAAATGGGCAAACCTCGAAGGATACATTGTAAAGACATTGTTACGAAATTTTGTTGAAGGATTGAAAATGATACTTTTAGAATCTACTGGGAAAATGTTTTCGTTTGCTGTTAGGGCTGCATGATCAACCCTAAAAGAAAGCACCTTATGTAGAGACAATACTTCATCGCCAGAATTGTGCATTTCAACTATTGATATGTGCATTTCCCTACAAAATTTTGAAACATCATTGAACTTGTTTAAGAATGAAATAGAAGGTACATTGAAGAAGTGGAAAGAAATCCTTCCCTTTCCTTGCAGAAAGCATGATGTGAAGAGTTCCAATAAGGCACTATTATCTGTAAATACCTCACAATTGAGAGCTATTGAAATATTTCTCAAAGGTCGAATAAATTTACAATACTTTTCCACGTGTTCCTTGCTATACAAATACAGTGTTGTTTCAAATGTTTCCATCGATTGCATTGTTACACACGAGTCGAGTACAACATTTGCATCCACAGATTTACCAATAAAAAGCCGTAACACTTTCAACTTTTTGAAACGATGCAAACCAGAGCACAAATACTTGGCAAATTCAGAATCCAACAAGACACTAATAGAAAGCTCACTCAGCCACTCTCCACAAGCAGAAGCAATACTATCAAACAAAGAAGGTTGAGCCTTGTTGAAGACAATTTCAACTCCCTTGAGTGTTTCCTGATGTTCTCCAATGAATGTAACCAATTCTAATAGTCTAGACTCATCAATAGGTTCGTTTGTGAGCCTGTCCGAATCACTTGCTTCAATATACTTGACAGCACTATAATACGACTTGATTCTATCCAACCTTTCATAGTTGGTAAAGGAAAACTTCCATAACAATCTACTATAATGATAGGGTTTGTGTGCAAGTTGATGGAATTGTTGTGAACACGTAGAGAGTGTATCTAGGACAAAGAATCGATCTAGAAATTCGAAAATATTCAGAATGACATCTTCATTGAGTTGTTGTATGAATGTTGTTGGTTTTTCCGCTTCTTGAAGAGTTTCATCGTCTAGCTGAGGATCTGTTTCTATTATCATGATGACGCTAATTTTTTGTTATTGTCCTTTTGTTGGAAGGATGAACAAGATAGAACAAGATTATTGGGTGTTGTTGATGTTTTTAATCCAACACTTCAGGACGTTCAACAGAATGTGATGATGAAATCACTCATAGTAATGACGTGGTTTTTTTAAAAAAAAAAATAAAAAGAATAAAAATATTTTTGATGCACAAAACTTGTATTTTCTAAAGAACAACACATCACACTAGTATTTCCATCACAATAATTATCAGGATATAACACGATGAATATCAAGGCTATTTTTCAACACTAGTTACACTAACCAAGGAAAATTGGACTACTTTGATTATTATTAATATCATGAAATTATTGATGATGACGATTAATTCTAATTCCTTACAGCACACATTTGATCATCACATCATCATACATTTCCATCCTACATTGTGAGTACTCTTATATAGTAAAATAATATAACAATAATAACAACAAGTTCTCTGGCCTCCATTTCATGTTTTCATCACTGAAAGAGTTCGAAAGTTCTCCTTTCTTCTCCTTTCCCTGCAACAGCCGTTTGAATTTCATCAAAATGATCTACTCTCTGCAAACTCATGTCAAAGTGTCAGAACCCAACAGAAAAAAATACATCAACATCATGACATTTTCATCATCTCCACAACAGCAGCTGATAAGAACACTTACAACAACAATATTCATACTATTATTCATCACATCTTTCATCCATGCCAATGTCTATGACTTTTTACATAATGCCACTATCAAGACACAATCAACAATAACAAATTATAATTCCCTGAATGCGACTATTGTAAATATACCGATTGCTTATCAAGTTTATGTAAACAAATTGGCAAAACTTCAAACAGGATCATCAACATTTGAAGATGTCTCTGATTTTATTGGTAGTTCATTGGATTTTCTGACATCTTCAACGAATCCTAGATGTGTCATTTCACAAGATTATGACACCTTTCCAAGTATTAACAAGTATAAGGAAACGTATAATACTATTGTGAAAAGCATGTCAAATGCCTCGGATGTTTGTAATAATCCTACTGTGATTAATACGGGATCGATACCTATTGAAACGGCTCACTATTCGTATATTATTAATCAAGTTTCTCCTAGTGTGGTTATTTCTACATTAGATTCGTATGAAAAATGGTTGAATATTTTGAGAAATTCTATGGTTTCGAAGAATACGAGACTTTCACTTTGGAATGCAACATTTAGTGATGCATTCAAGACACAACCAGTGCATAATGCACCATTTTCTTTTGATTTTGTTCCTTATTCAAATTGGAGTAAACTCTACACAGATAGTACAATGAGAAAGGAGCTGATATCATATCTTCAGGAGGATATAGTGACGGATATGGCCTTGTTTAAGTTATTCTATTCTACACATTTGAAAAATAATGGAACTGGACTTGCTTATTCACCAATTAGTAGTAAGAGTGTAAATTGTGGCTCAATATTTACCAATTCTACACTCAGATATCAATATCATGCAGCCATTATGAGGATTAATGCTCGATTGGCCTATTTTCTTACCAAAGCACCAACTGGATCGAGTAGAAATGTTTCTACAGTATTTAACTTGGCACTATTCAATGCCAAAACATATTTTGATGATTCAGTTGTTTCCATTGATTATAGTTTCAATTTTGAAGCAACTAGAAGAATGTTATTCAATGGAATATTTGATGACTTTCTTTCTCTATTCATCAAAAATCCTTCCAGCAAATATTTGACATTTACCTCATCTGATTTGCAAGATGTCTATGCTTACTTTGTTCATCCAGCATGTTTCACTTACTATTATACCTACAGCCAATTGTATCTCAGCACAACAGACTCTACTTCACCAATAATAGCCAATGATGCCATTTACATTACAATTGCGAGTGTTGGATTTTTAATTTTCATGACTAATTTATTTGCCTACTTTTTAGGATTTAAAATCATGACCAAGAAGAGACTCTTCTTACCATTGTCTGCTCCTCCATTCCTATTTACATTGTGCATTTTCTTTGTGTATGGAGTCAAGTCGAATATTCCAACTGAATCTTATTGGGTTCAAATGGCTTTGGCATTCTTCCCTGCTCCATTATTTATTGCCTCATATTTAGTTTCAGTTTCCAGATTTACCTATTTGAAGAATATTGAAAAGTGCACCAAGTATTGTTGCAAATCTTTGAGATTTCACAGATGCATGACCTCTAGAGGAATTTCCATATTTGCTGCATTATTTTTGACTATATTCCTCTTCATTGTTTGTGGCATTCCAATCCTGATTGTTTTAGTTGCTCTTGTCTTTTCATTTGTCAATTTCCCAACTGAAATTGTTATTTTAATGATTGCTATCCAGACAATTTTATTGCTTTTCATAGCAACTTTATTCTTTATATTTGATTTGGCCTCCTCTGGTATCAATACAATCAAAAAGAAGGGTCTCTCCTATTATTTGGCTTTTGACGATCCATTCATGTATAGAACAGATCTCTTCTTGATGTTTATCATGTTTCTCTCGGCCATTCCTTTCATAACAGGTGCCATTCAGGATTCTTTCGATTTCTTTGTTTTGAGAAAGATTGCCTCCATCATTTATTTCCTTTGTTTCTATCTAGTTTTGGGAGGAAGTGTTTCTTTGAAATTCTGGTTTGATACCCTTTCAAAACTTGTAAGAAAGAAAACAGATATTACTCATGACTTGCAAAAGTACATGAATGTGGAATCATTCAGAGAAATGTTCAAATCATATTGTGAAAATGAATTTTCAAGTGAAAATTATCTTTTATATGAGGAATTGGAAAAATTACAACAGAAAGGAAAAGTCTATGAGGATGATCTTGTCAGAATTAATACATTGTACTTGGCCAATCGTGCTCAATATGAAGTCAATTTGCCATCTGTCACCAAGAGAAAGTTTAGAGAGTTATTGGAAGATTTTGACATTACTGCTTTTGAAGGAGGAAGTATTGAATCAGATTCTTCCATTCCACTCTCAGATACATCAGGTTCCTCCTCTCAAGCACTAGTTTCCAGTCAACCAAAAAAGAAGAAATGCATCACTGTTCAACAATTGAAAGATGTTTTAGCATTTGAAGTTGTCAAAAACATGGTCGACACTTACAGTAGATTGGAATTGACTTCTGAATTTAACAAATGGAAAGAATTGAATGATTTTAAAGCAGAACAAATGGGAGTCGATGTTTAATCCTCAATCTTTCAATAAAAAGTTTGACAAATTTCAAAATATTTAAATATTTGAATAAGTTCATAGATTCGAATTTCGGCAACATCATCTCGTACACAAAATCTCTCACTATTGCAAAGCACGATCGCTCAAAAAACCAAATAACCACAGCGCCAAAGCATCCTTATTTGGAAAAACTAATATCCGTCATCGCACGCTCACCATTTCGGGGAATATATTACAGAGAAAGAATCGACCAACAAATAATTGAAATAAATTCCTCACCTTCTCCAAGGAGAAATTCCCAACAATTTGAAAAAAAACAAAGAAAACATCGTCATGGCTTTAAGCGAAATTATTTTGGGAATTGTTTGCGTTTTTGCTGCAATTCTTCTCTTCTTCCTCATTTCAATTTATAATAATTATAAGAAAGTGAGTCACATTCCAGGTGCTTTCCAATTCTTCTTGACTTTTAAGAATATTCCAATCATTTCACCTTATTTGAGTTTCGATGGACACAAGAGAATGGAACAATTGGTCAAAACTCACGGAGATCCAAAAACTGGACTTGTCAGATTATCCATGTTCGATAGAAATATGGTTGTAGTTTCAGATAGAGACATGTTGAAGGAATTGTTGGTCGTTAAGGGTGGAATTTTCATCAAATCTTGGAAATTATATGAAGTTTTCAATGCTTTCGGCAAGAATATCTTATCAATTCTCGATGGTACCAGTGATTCATGGAAAAATCATCACAAAGTAGCTTCAGGTGCTTTTGCTTCTAAAAATTTGGAATACATGTCAAGAGTTGCCTCAAAATCTTTGGATTTGTGTAAGGAAAGTAAATGGGATGGTGAAATGGAAAAGGCATTGAAGGAAGGAAAGGAAGGTATTATTATTGATACCAATGCTGATTTTAGTGATATTACTTTGGGTAAGTTTCGAATTTTGACATTGTCATGTTGACCTTTCGAATAATAGACGTTCTTGGTAAGGCTGCTTTCGGTTTGGACTTTTCCATCTTTGATGAAACTAACCCAGAAGGTAGAATTTTCAGAAAATCCCTCGAAAAGATGTTTACCACTGGTGTAATCTTAAAACGTTTCGTCGGATTAAATCCAGTCCTTTCCTGGGCTTTCCCATGGGCTTGCAAATATACTGGTTTAGATAAGGCAGTAAAAGTTGTGAGTGATAAGTTGGATGCAATCATTGCGGAAAGAACTCGTGAAGTAGAATTGCGTGGAATGGAAGATGGAAACACATCCGAAACTGGTGTTGAAGAAAGAAAGGATTTGTTGAGTGTTTTGGTTGAAGCCAATTTCATTCAAAAGGGAATCTTGTCAGGTGATGAACTCAAATCTGACGCTTATATCTTTTCGCTTGCTGGGTATGTATTCGAATTTTAAACTATTTGTCCTAATTTATTTTCATAGACATGAGGTTCGTATTTGCAAATTTACAATTTTTTGTAATGATTTTTTTATTTGAAATTTTAGACAACTTCAACAACTTTACAATGGGTTTGTTACGAATTATCAACAAAACCAGATATTCAAAATAAGATTCGTGAAGAGATTGATTTACATCTCGGAAAGGGTGTAAATGCCAGAGCTCCAAACTTTGACGATTATCCAATTATGAACTATGTCAATGCTGTCATTATGGAAACTGCAAATAGAAGTGATCGAAACTGGGATAAACCTTTAGAATTCATTCCAGAAAGATATCCAATGAATGCTGAAGAACAATTGAGAATTCAACATGATTTCACTTGGATTCCATTCTCTATGGGTAATCGTAAATGCATTGTAAGTACTTTTTGAAAATTTCACAAGTTTACAAAATTTTTCAGGGTTTCAAGTTTGCTCAAATTGAAGCTTTTACAATTCTTGTAAGATTACTTCAATTCTATGAATTAGGATTGGATAATGATGAATCTAATCCAAAGGATCAAATTGTTGATGTTCCTGGCGTTACAGTTCGTCCAGGAAATTGTAGAATTATTCTCAAACCAAGAAAGGATCTTTAATTTCGAATACAATTTTGTAAATAGTAAAAATAAATAAAATAATTTAATTCATAATATTGTTGATGATACAGTGGAGGTTGAAAATGCAATTACAAGTTGTGGTTGTTTGAAAATTTATGGAGCTTGTCAGAGGGTAAATACTGACATGTACAGTTGACAAGATCTTGAGTAATAATGAAGATCTTTTGGAGTTTAGAATCAATTTTGTTAACACTTACAATTGGATGTTTCTCATCCTCTTCGATCTGAGCTTTACAGCAAGTAATATTTCCAAAAATAGCTATTGTTTGCAATGTTAAAAAAATTAATGAGACACATTTTCGATATTTTGTTTAAAATTACCTCAAATGCAAGGTGGAAAAACAAAATTATTTCTTTTAAGGTCTAAGTGTTTCATAATATGTCTGTTGCCAACAACCTGCCAATCCACTACAAATTAAATCTGCACAGCTTTTGAAAATAACATTTTGCGTCTAAACCACACGCCCCAACAAAAAAAATGCAACAAACAAGAATGCTTCACTCATCACCCAACCATTCCCACAACACCAACAACAAAAAAATCACAATATTAATTCATCATGAGCAAAGGTATAAACAAATCATCAGTAAGTAACCATATAAACAAGTACTCTAATAATTATAAAAGAACACTAAGAAGAAAACTAACACCAAGACAACTGTGAAGAAAACCAACACCAAGAACACTGTGAAGAATACCAATACCAAGAACACTGTGAAGAACACTGTGAAGAACACCAATAAGAAGAATACCATCAAAAAGAAGAATCCAAAGCGTAAGTGTTATTGTTATTTATTAATTTACTAACATTGTTAATAGTTGCTCGGGAAGTTGTCAATTACACAACTGTGAATGCCAAATGGTTCCTTTATGCTCCAACCACCACCGAAAGTGGTTTCAAAGCTACATTTATTCCAGTCAGTGGTCCATTTAACAGAGTTGAAGAAATGAAACGAGTTGCTTGTTTGCAAATGTTTTGTGAAAGTTGTGCTATAACTTTGGGTTTTTATTTGGATCCAAGTATGTTCAAAAGATTTCAAACTGGTATTCGTATTGCATCATTGAAACCTGAATGGTTCTCTCATTATTTCGAGTCATGTGGTGGAAAAATGAAAAACAGAGTTCAATATATTCGTTACAATGGTCACAGTTTGAGTATTACTTGTCCTTCTTATGAATTCTATGGTTTGGAAAATATGCCACCTTTGAATTGTAATGGTAGTTATGCAAGCACGGTTTTTCAAGTTTCCCAACCAATATTGATGAACCATCCATTTCAACCACACTTTAAATGGATTGAACAGTGGAAATTTGTTTACAGATTGTATTTCTCTAAACTCGTATTTATATGCAATCCAGTAACGAATATGGTTTCAGTAGATTTGGAATTTACAAAGGATGTACAAAGTATGGATTGTACTGGTTTCCAAATTGTTTAATAAATAATTTTTATTCATTAAAATCAATTAATGACAAGTCACATTCTTCTCGTTTCAATTTCAAGAATAGCACATTATTGAACTTGAATGGATTTTCTGCTAAATTGTCTGTTGTATCAACATGAACAAATAAAGACTTGAAGGCTCTATTTTCTGCATACAAAATTGAATTTAAAGAGTAAAGTTTTAATCTTCGGGTTGCAGAGGGTAAATCAAATACTTCACGTAGAATTTTCAAATATTTAGTATCTGTAAATTCTACAACACCTTCATCCTCATCAATTCCATAATCAATCAAAGTTCTTTTTAATTCATCCATTAGAGCTCTTGGATTAACAATAGATGGTTTCATAACACAATTCGGAATATACAGATGATCATAAAATTGATCATCTGTAATTTCTTCTCCTTCACAACAAATCATAACTACGGGCAATTCGTAAATGGTGTTATAAATAGGAATTATATTGGCTTCAGCAACACGAGGCATTTTGTCAGTTAAAATATTTGATCGTCGATTCCCCGTGCCAGTGTTGTGGTAGTAAAAGTGATTCCGTAATCGACTCTCAAAAAAACTGAAAAATGACTCAAACTTCTTCATCAACAGCAGAAACATCTACAGAAACCTCGGAAGTTCCAAACAACACATCAACCAAAACACCATCAACAACACCATCAAAAACACTATCAAAAACATCAACCAAAACACCATCAAAAACATCAACCAAAACACCATCAAAAACACCAAGAAAAACACCAAGAAAAACACCAAAAAAAACACCAGCAAAGAAATCTGCAAAAAAACCATTCACAGGAGGAATTAAAAAGCCACACAGATATAGACCAGGTACTGTAGCTTTAAGAGAAATCCGAAAGTATCAAAAAAGCACTGAATTATTGATAAAAAAAAAACCTTTTTGTAGGTTGGTGAGAGAAGTTGCTCAAGATTACAAATCTGATGTTAGATTTCAAGCGAATTCACTCCTTGCACTTCAAGAAGCAGCTGAGGCATTTATTATTGATATTTTTGAGGATACTAATCTTTGTGCCATTCACTCCAAAAGAGTTACTATTTTGCTCAAAGATATGCAACTTGCATTAAGAGTAAAAGGTGTTAATTATATTGGTTTATTAAATAAATAATATTAATCATCATCATTTAATATCTTTAAAAAAATGTCTTGTACTTTAGAAGATATTTTTCAAGACACACAATTCAAAAAGTTCAACGATAAAGGAAAACCGTATTGTGAAGGAGTTGTACATTTAAAACAAGAAGACTTATACAAATTTTTAGGAATAAAAGAAGTTAAAAAGAAAAGGATATTAGAAACCTCCGAATTAAATCGATGTAAAAATG
>NW_003163267.1:60919-127442 GCF_000004985.1 Naegleria gruberi
TTACATACTGTTCACACAAGAAAACAGAATGATAAAGTATGTGTAGATAAATTACCAGAAAAAGTAATGATTAAATTGTCAATGGATGGTAGAGAATTTGGAAATTTACGAACAGTTGTAGTTACTTTGAATATTTTAAATTTACATTTATTCGGAACACAAGAAAGAGACTGTGTTTTCCCAATTCTAATGTATATAGGTGAAGAGAAAGATATTATTAATTATATAACTGAAATTGAAAAAGAAGTTATTGAACTTTCTACCAAACATATTACTATCAAAGAAAACGAGCATGATGCTACACTATCACTTGAAAATACAACCCAAACAATTCCATTAGAATTCTATTGGGTGAGTGATTTAAAATCACTTGAATATTGTTCATTATTGAAAGAACATGCTATGTTTTGTCCTTTCTGCAACATTAAGAAACAAAATTCATTGTCTGGGATTTGTTCTGAAAATAGTAGAAATTTACAACACAAAATGGGTGTTAAATCATCCAATATTTTCATATGCATTTTGCATATGGATGAACGAATTACTGAATATATTTTGAAAATGACCTTAAAAACTTCGGAACTTGAAAAGCAAATGAAAACCAATATTTGTTCATTAGAAGGTTTTGCTGATTTTAATTTTCATTCATCAAGTGTTTTAGTGAAAGATACAATCGAAGAAGAAAATGCTCTCACAGTTAAGGAATATTCATTTATGTTATCTGGCGGGCATTGTAATAAGCTTTTTGGATCTTTTGATAAAGTTTTTGGATTTTTGAAAGATTCAAACTCAAATATGTATAATATTTGGAAAAAATACAAATCAATTAGACAGTGGTTGTATTATACAAATGAAGATTTGGAAAAGAAATCATTAAAGGATTGGGAAAATTTTGATTCTGAGTTAAATGAATGGAGATTGCTTTTTGTTCTACAAAAAGCTGATAGTGGAAGAATAGGAGATTACATTCATATTGCCACTGCACATCTTTATGACTTGCTTTCAACTTATGGAAGTCTGGTTCCTCTTTCAAATCAAGGTGTAGAAAGTTCTCATCAATTAGATTGTTTGATTATGGAAAGAGGGACAAGTAAGGGTAAAATGTCTATTGGTACCAAAAAAGCTCAAGCTGGCTCCTCAAAACCAAACGTGGAAACTGTATCCAAACCTGCTTCCCATACTCTTGAGTCTAGTGATCTTGATAATGAGCAAGAACATAAGGAATTTAATTATGAATCATTTATTAAGAAGACAGAATCTTGTGACTGGAATGATTTATTCCAAGTTTGTCAAATCATGCTGAAGAAACTTAGAAAGTTGTATTTATCTTTTACTTGTGAAGAAGTACTATTTGTCCGGTTAGAAAGAAGGACTGGTAAGGTAATAAGAAAAGATTGGACAAGAGACATTTTAACTATGTCTCCCAACTTTACTCTGCCTATCCGAAAACCAACCAATGTTCTCATTCAAAAACCAGATAACATTAACACTGAAGTGATATCTCCACAGCTTGCTCCATCCCAAGATGTTCCTAAAAGAACAGTTGAACTCAAACAATCCCAGGAATATGGATTGGTTGTGAATGGTGATGATGATGGGTTGATGAATGATGATGTCTTCTATTAAAAATATTTGATCGTCGATTCCCCGTGCCAGTGTTGTGGTAGTCAAAGCGATTCCGGAATCGACTTTCAAAAATTCAATAAAATGTGCCATCAAATAAAATTTTATCAAAGGCCTTTATTGTTAGAAATAATAATTATTATTTAAATATTAAACATTGTTACTTCATATAATCAAATTAAAAGCATGTTAAATGTTTAATATATAACAAATAATAACTGTAATAATCGGAATTGTAAAATTCTGGAAGATTTTAAACAGTAGTGGTTTTAATTGGTTCAAAAAGTGGCAAAAAAAAATTTGGCGCAAAGAGCGGTCGACAATTTGTCGAGTCTTGCTGAATGGTTATTTTCAACTCTAGATTTGTAGTGTGAAAAGCAAACATTCAATTTCAAAATCTCTTTTACCCGAATGGCCTTTTGCGGTTAGAGCTCGTTATCACGCACTTGCTCAAGAATCATTTTGAAAAAAAAACTTTACGAAACTTGCCTAAACCATGAACGAAACAGAATGCAAGGATTGCGTCTCGGATAACCACAGCAAAGTTTCCAGCGCAAGCACATCCAACCTTTCCAACATTACCACAACCTCTGTAGGCTCTCTAGAATTATTCGAAACCATGATTGTCCAACCGATTGGCCATTCGATTCTTCAACTTTCGTCCAAACACAAAATTCTCATCATTTCCATTAAATGGTTTGGTTGTCCAATGTGCCAAAAATTAATCGACAATCTCGATGAATACCTCCCTTCTTTACTAATGCTCAACATTATTCCTGTCATTTGCCATCAAGAAGACGAAACCAAATTTGGAAAGCACATTTCACATACGAAACTGTTTCATTGTAAAATTTCAACACAAGCCAAGAGGATGCTGTTGATTGACAAGGCAAGTGTTGTAAAGCACATGAAAGCCATGCCAACGATTTTGAAATTACTTGTCAAGGAAAAGAGAAAATTATTTTTGCCTTCGCTGTCAGAAATCAAAGATATGGAGCTGGTGTCAACTTTTGGGATGCATATTGTGAGGAATGGACAAGTGGAGACTAGTTATTTTTATAAGAATTTGTTGGATAGACCTGATTTGGGTCAGTTTGTGTTTAATCTTTCGAATAGAAAAGAAGAAACGATTCAGGAAGAAGGAGATGATAAGGAAATGGTAATTTCGTATAAGAAGAGTGAAATTGAAGAAGTGGAGCAGTTTTTACCTAATCTTATCAAGCTATACCCAGATTTGAAGAAAGTTTTTTCATCAATTCGGCAAAAACGAGTTCAATTACCTTCTAGTGAACTTTCGAATAATTTACAAATAGGTCAGCCAACCTCCTCCACACCAACCTCACCTACCCTTCAAGTTCCACAGCCAGCTAACGGCGGTAGACCTTCCACATCATCAGTTGGCTCATCCTCTTCCTCAATTTCCACATCTTACATTAGCATGTCAAATGTCCTCGAAAATGCCACAATGAGAACTTATTTCAAAGCTCACTTGAGTAACATGTACAGTTTGGAATTGGTTTTATTCCTCGAACAGGTGAATATTTACAAATTCCTTGTCAAGTCATTGAAATCTCAATCAACTTGTCAAAATTTACTTTCGTCTGAAGAGCAAATTCTTCAGGACATTAGTTTGCCAGCATCTGAAATGGTAACAACTATCCCAGAGTATGAAACTAAAGCTAGATATATTGTGGAAACATTTTTGAATGATGAAGCCATGTTTCACATTAACACGAGTCGAAAGTTGACAGATAGAATGAAAACCCTAATTGAAGAGAAGGGTTTTATTGAGGAATTATTTGATGAGATTGAAATGGATGTGAAAACTTCCATGTTAGTTTATTTATTTGCATCGTTTAGACAAACTACATTGTTTACTGAAATGATGCAACGATTTAAAAAGTAAAAAACTGAATAGTTTTCTACGACTATTTAATATTATTCAATGTATGAGCAACCAAAGGATGATTTTATCTGTTGAAATATAGGAAACTAATTATTTGTGACCGAAACTTTGTAATTTGAAATATGAGTCGAAAAGTTAATTTGTAAATTGAATCAAATTTTGACAAAGTGAATCAGTGAAGGTTTCATTAGGGGAAATCAGATTTCCATCCAAATTTGGAACCTTACATCTAACTTTTTGAGTTTGTTCCAAATGAAAAACTATTCGAAATGGTTTAAATTAGCACCATGGTGGTTGAACTATGCTATCCAACAAAAAAAATGAAAACAAATCTAATCTTTTCAATTGCAATTCTACTCTTACTCGCAATCCTCTCAGTTCAAGCAACTGACAGCTATCAAACTAAACCTCCAGTTGTCGTAGTTGACAAGTATCACAAGCCAAAGCATTGTAAGAGAAAATGCTTAAAGCACAAGTGGATTAAGAAGTGTTTGAAACACAAACTCGTCGGTCAAAAGAAGGTCTGTGATCAATATGCCATTGTCGGTGCTGGCAAATGTCTCAAACATAAGAAATATTCCAAATGTGACAAGTACAGTAAGGCAACAAAGAAGTGTGTCTTGCATGCATACAAGACTGTTGGATGCGCCAAGAAGAAGTATTGGAAAGTTTGCGATTCTTATGGAACTAAGAAGATTTGCATCAAGAAGGGTTTCAAGAAGTTCTGTGCCAAGTACAAGATTATCAACAAGTGCGTCAAGAAGGGATATAAGAAGGTCTGTAAGAAATTCAAGAAGGTTCCAATCAAGAAGTGTGAAAAGAAGAAGGTCTGCGACAAATACACTGTTGATTCTTACAATAAGAAGGTCGCCAAATGTAGATATGTTAAAAAGTGCAAGATTGTTTCATGGGCAAAGAAATGCGCCAAGTATAAGAAGGTTAAATATTGTAAGGAGAGAAAATCAGTTAAGAAGTGTTGTCTCATTAAGAAGAAATTCTTCTGTGCCAAGCATAAGACCATCAAATTCTGTAAGCACAAGAAGACTATTTCCAAATGTGTCAAATATCAAAAGAAGAAGTATTGTGCCAAGACAATTATTATTCCACCAAGATGTATCAAGAAGAAGTATTATAAGAAGTGTTTGAAACGTTCAAAGGGTAAGAAGATTTGTAAGAAATTCAAATTTGTTGGTGGAAAGAAGAAGTGTTGCAAGTCAATCAAGAAGAAGATTTGTATCAAGAGAAAGACATGTAAGAAGTCATCAAAACCAATCGTTACACCATCCTTGTAAATTAATAGCATTTACTGAAGAATAAACTAAAATTCTGGTTCTTAATCAAATATAAAAATTAATTCGCCCACCGTGGGGGTCGAACCCACGACCACAAGGTTAAGAGCCTTGCGCTCTACCGACTGAGCTAGACGGGCTACATGTTCATGATAAACGTATACTATTGATAGTCTTTACCTTTCTCAAATGATTTTAATAGTTAATTGACAGTCATTTCCATAAACCAAACTGGTTCTTGAACTGCCCTCATCACATGCACAATAATATTCCTCACAATATGATATAATTATTGGACTATCAGAATGTGAAACAACGTTTCCCAAAACAATTGAATGGCAGGAACCTCCAAATCAGTCAATATTTCATAAAACATGCCATCCTTTACAATCAGCATTAAATTCCTCATCTCTCCAACAATTTCTTCATAAAATCTTCTCAAATAAACAGAAGTAGCATTTTTGCGATATTCTGAGAAGAAGGGAAATATAAAATCGAGAATGTTTAATAAATCATCATGGCGATGAACATTTTTTATATAAAAATTTTAAAAAGACTTTTTGAAATTGATTTGAATAATTAATTATCATCAGTCATTGTATCAAAGTAATCTAAACTCTCTGCATTGTAATAAACATCCTCAATAATTTCAACAACTTGTGGAGAATAGTCGAGAGTGAGAGCAGCTTCCTTAATAAGTGGAATGTGTTCCTTATTTTCTTCTTTGAGTAATTCATTTCTAATCATTAAATAGTAGCATCGGAATACTGGATTAAGTAATTTAAAGCAATCTTCTACTAAGGATCCTTCATAGTGATCTGCTAAAGCGGCACACGAAATGACAATTCTGTCATTGTCTGAATTTTGAAGGAGAGTCGAATCTGTGCACTTTTCAATCACATCCTTGTTCAGCACATCCACACCCGAGTAGAATTTGTTGGCCAATTTCAATCTAGGAATCAAGTAATGAAGTGGAGAAGCCAAATGATACACTACTTGTCCGCTATCTTGCATAAAGAGGAATCCACTATATTCCTTAGGATTGAGCTTGAGAGATTCTTCAATCATGGCCTGTTTCCACTTCTTGAGAGAAAAACCATCCTGAACATAACTGGTCAATTCCTTCTCTTCTTGAATAATGTTTGGTTTATCTAAAAATCTAAAAATTGATTCATCAGCTCCATATTGTCCAATCATTGTCAGCTGCTCACCATTCCAAATAAACATTATAGTCGATTTCTTATTAAGCTCATCCAAGGAAAGATTTTGTTGCTTCCAAACTCTCCAAAAATCTTCTCTCCAGTTTGCTCCCTTTTTTTTAAGGAGTGGCCAATCAATCCAGTCTTGATTATCCAATTCAGGACAGCTCACTTTCCATTCATTATTGTAGTGGAAGAGACTCACTCTCTTTCCGCATGGAACCTTGAAGCAATAGAGGTAGTCATCAAATCTTGGGAGTATTGATGAATCTCTCAGATCAACAGTTCTACCACAAGTTTGTGAAACTATTGAGTAGCACTTGTCAAATTTAATGATACAACCATCAAGAGCCATTAAGTGTGGATGAAGGTTGTCAACATTTGGAGGGATGGAGCATTGGAACAGGGTGGCATTTTCGATCTCTGAATTGTTACTAGCTTCAAATGGCACTACTCTAATTCCAAATAAGTGTTTTAAAACGTAAATTCCATTCATGAAGAGATTGGCAACATAGGATTCAATTGAGCTGATTTTGTTTTTCTTGATATGTTTAGATTCATTCCTGAATGATGCTCTCAATTTAGAAAGATTATCTGTAATGCAAAACTTGTTCAAGAAATTAATGACATCCTTTTGTTTTTCCAAAAGTTTCTTACCAAACGCAATAACTTCATCACAATCATCAGTGAATTCAACTTTTAACTGATCATACTCAGGCAAAAAATTCTGCTCATATACATCCCAATTATGATTCGGGAAACTCAAGACATGATCTTGAAAATCGTTCATCTCTTGGTAGTCTGTAATTTCATTATTTTCCATCAATTGTCTGGAAAATAAGAGTTTTCTCTTGCCATGAACAATATTCTTTTTAGAGGTTTTTAGTAATGCTTGGGTAGGTCTTCTCGATAAGTAACCAGTGTAAACGTCTTGATAGTTTTCTCTTTCATCAGAATATGAACCATTTTGTGCAAGTTCGAAAAATCTCTTTGCTTTTTGGAAACAATAATCCAATTCTTCTGCATTTGCACTGATTAATCTAGGAATATTTAAATGATGAATAGCCCAATTCTTTCTGAAATAGCTCATCTTTTCATCTTCATAAATGACATAAACCTGATCAATCAAATGACTTGTCACTGCTTGGTTATATACAGGTTGATGATAATGCATGTATGAAATGAAATAACTAGTGTTATACACTGAAACATCCAATTTAAACTCAATGTCTTCTCCCAAGCAGGTCTTGATCGAAATTTGAGTCTCCCACTTGCTTTGCATATCACTTGCCAAAGCTCCCAATAATTCATCTGTAGATTTATATTCATCCACAACCAAAATTATATCAAAATCAGATTCTGCCAAATATTGAATCACCTCCTTCTTTTCATCATTCCTCCAACAAACACCAATCAATTCATTCCCATGCGAATCAGTCACTCCATATGGCTCGATCGATCCAGCATCTCTCACCTGTGAATAATAGGCCTGTGATCCGAAAATATACATTCCTCTCACCTGATCATCACCAAACTTTTCAATTCCCATCTCCCGAACAATTTGCAAGATCGGATCCTTAAAATCTGATAATTTTTGTATGGAATAAATTTTCTCCCCCTCCCCTGAAGCTGAAGAAATCATAGGATCATGATCAACAGCATCATCAGACATTGTAATATTGTTGCTATTCATTTGTTTTTAATATTTTGAATTTTTTTTTGAATTTATTTTTTGTTGAGTTTTTGAAAGTTCCAATTTGAATTTGATTAAATTTTTGGATGTGAGTGCGAACTTGTATTACAACAAATTGTAAAACACGTTGTTTCTTGAAGAATTCAAATCGTAAATGATTAATAGTTAGTCAATGGATGGACCTGGGTGACACATTGAAATTCTTCAGGTCTTAGTCAACATCTTCCATGTAATGTCCATCATGATTAATAAATTTCCAATTTTCTAGCAATTTATCAATTGACATTCTTTTTGAGGGATCTTTGTGCAATAGCCCACAGAGAGTTTCCTGTAACATTGTTGTTTGTCTATCACTTAGCTCAGGATATTTGTGAACGAGTTCATCAATAACTTCATTAATAAATGAGTGAATCGCTTCATGTGAATCATGAGCAGCAACCCATTCACCAAATCCAATTAGTTTTTCATATTCTTGATTGGTGTTTTCATGAAAACATTTCATCCTTTTCATAACAAGCTCTTCAGATCCATTGTAATTAAGCAGGAATTTTAGAATTAATAGAAGAATATTAATTCCAACACTCCAAGAATCCATTCTAAACATAAAATTTGTGTGGATGATTCTATTTCCAAAATTATATTTGCAGTAATAAGATTCTGGTGAATTTACAAAGTCTGTTCCAGTTGTGGGAAGAGAAATAATAACTTTGTCATTGAAAATCTCCATGTCTGAAACATCAATTGATTCCTCAAAATCACAGAATAATAATGTAAATATCTCATTAACGAATTTAGATAATAAATTATCTGATTTGGTATCCATGTGAACTATATTAAGAGAATGCAAATCCTTAACACAGAGACATATTAATTCAACCTTGTTAAGGAAATCGGTAATGTTAGATATTTTGTTTTTTTCTAAATATTTAGAAAAATCAGCTTCACATCTCTCCATTAAAACAAATTTCATTTCTGAACCGTCGTCGCTGAACGCATGACCAGCCCTCAAGACTTTCACTAAATATTGTTTCTTATGTGTTAATAATTTCTTATATATTTCTTCGAAATTATATGAGTGATCCATTGGAATTGTTTTCAAATATTCACTTTCACTATTTACACATTCTTTAAGCTCTCTTAGTGATATTATGTCTAATTGCTTTTCTTTGTTTTCTTCCATCTTTTTGAGAACAGTATAATGACTCAAATGTTGTAATTGATCAATAGATTCAATACGAGATCCAAGAGGTTCAATTAAATATTCCAAAGACTGGTCATTAAATATTTCTTTACATTTTTCTATTAGTTTTTCCAAATCCACACCATTGAGCATTACAACATGTTGTACTTCATTGAGGTAATGTACAAAAATGTATCGAATAGTTGAAAATTCATCCCACATGGGAGCCACAATTATTGTTTCCTTCTTGATAAGTTTCTTCCAAACTATTGGATCACACTCAAGTTCTCCAAAATATGGATCCGTTAATGATGGAAAGGAATTCATTTCTTGATAGATTTGTCTTGCTTTTCCTCCTTCACCTATCGACAGGTTTCTTATAATTTTATATACAAATCCTGCCTTACATTTAGGGTCAATACACAAAATGTTTTCAATGCATTGAATTGCATCATTAAATTCTCCTAAATTTAAATGGCAATTTGCCAATAGTAACCGAATACCAGTTAAAAAATTCAAATCTTTCAAAATTTTGTAAAAGTAGGTTTTTGCACTTTCAAAATTTCCAATTTTGTAATAATCTAAAGCAATTTGAAAAATGCTCTCTATATAGTTTGCAGTTATTATCGTACAGTCTGAAAATTCAGTTGTGTTCTTCTTAATAAATTTCTTTGAATCAATAATTGATTCTATAATTTTCAGACATTGCATTCTTGTTAGTTCGCGACCTTTAATTTTCATTATTAAATCAATCAGTTCAAAATCAATTCCTCTTTTCTCCAATTCATGCTCTATATTATCTGAATCTATTTCCTCTCCAAAAACAAAATTATTTTCTAATTTCTTAATTCCTCCAATCTCTTCAAAACTTGATACTTCAAAATCTGTTAATCTGATTATTGGAAATTCTATTGGATTAATATTCAATACTATAAAATTATTTACGCTAATATCGTAATGTATAACTTTATGCCACGGCCTTGTTTGTGTTAAATAATTTTTCAAGAATTTTAGTAATTCATCTTGACCAAAATTCGAAACTGAAACTAATCTTGGGATCAAGTGCTCGATCTCCTCGTTATCAAATTCGAAAACATAATCCAATGTATTATTCAAAATGATTACTATTTCCGTGTGGCCCAAGTTATTCGCAAGATCTATCAATGCTTCAATTTCATGATTAGCAAGTTCCGATCGAGCTAAGAACCTCTTTCAATTTTTCTGGATTGTTTTCGTTCACACAATCAATACAATTTTGAAAGACTGAAGAATGGATATTCTCCAAGTTTGACAACTGTTTTTCTGTCATCACAATATTACATTCAATATTTTTTTTAATTATTTTAAATAATTTTATTCGAAAGATCTTATTGTTTATCATTTTTATGACCACCAGTGTACATTCCCACAACATTTGAATTACTTCCATTATTAAACTCTGATTCACTTGAATATTGTAATTGACAATCATCTTCTGGTAAAAATTTCAAAATAAATTCACCAATCGATGGTGGAACCAAAACTTGAGCTGGATTGGTGCTCTTCTTATCACTTCCTCTAATCATGGAAGACCACGAGCTCAATAAACCACCTCCACTACTACTACTACTGCCACCACTCATCGATGAATTCTGATGTGATGAGGTAATGCTTAATGATGGTTGAGTTGAATTCAAAATTTGAGTAATTGAATTGTTCAATGAATTTTCATCCAATACGCTCTTCTTGATCTTGAAATTCATTTGAACATCCTTAATGTTGGTAATGTGATTTTGGAGAGCTGCTTGAATGTGACTGGTCAAGTATGAAGTCATGCAGTGAATTCTCTCAGTAGATTGAGAAGCCAACCAGATACGAATCAAAGCATAGGTCAATTGATTGTACTTTTGTCCAACTTCAGAGTCCTTCTTTGCCAAAAAGACATGATTAATAACTCGATTTCCACTTCCAGAAGTAAAGAATGGAGCAAATCCAACTGTAATGTTCTGACCATTCGAAGAGGATCCATTCACAATATTCACCTCCTTACTTCTCAATTCTCCAGGGAAGGCATCGACAACATATCTCTGAACCATCTTGTTGAAATCTTCCAAAGTTTCACACTCTTTAAAATTGTGAACGACTACTACGGTAATCTTTCTTGGTTTTCCAGTGGTTGGATTAATACCAGTATCTCTCCTATTCAATAAATCGTACAATTTCTCATGTTCTTCCCATGTCATTTCATTTACAACGTAGAGAATAAAGTGAGACATGTTCAACAGAACTTCCTCAATGGTATCTTCGAGCATTCTCTTCTCACGAACGTTTCTCTTAATGGCCTCATTCCATTGTTGCTGTTGAATAATTTCTGGATCGATCCACATTTGTTGTTGAGTGCTTGTGGATGAGAGTGGAGTAGTTGGCATCTTTTTTGAAGCTGTCAATTGTTGATTTTCATGAACGATAATCTCATCAGAGGTAGGAACCATTCCTTCCTTTTGAATTTCTCTCAATTGTCTCTTGACATCTGCCACTCTGACAGCTCCTCTCAATCCCATTGTATCAACAAGTAACCAATCTCTTCCTTGATTATTCTTTGGAACTTTGAAACAAAGAGCTGGAGTACTCTGAGTCAATCCAACTCTCAAATCAGATCCACTCAACTCATTCAACAAGTGAGTTTTTCCACTATTCTTAAATCCCAAAACACTGACAACACAACTTGGTTGTTGTGTGAATTTGTGTTCAATTTCAGCAAAGTAATTGATATAGTGATGATCACGACGATTACGATGCTTCTTTCTAGAAGAATTTGATGGATTGGCAGTTGAACTGAATGGATCATCAACATTTGAATCACGTGGAGTCAATTCACCATCTGAAGCACTCGACAAATCTGAATGATCAGTTGCTGTATTATTACTTGGCAATCCTCCACATGCAAAACTAGGAGATGGAGGTCTAGAAGGTGCATTTTGAATGGCACTTGCAGTTGGCAACACTCCAGGAATAATTGCCTGAGTATTAATATAGGAATGATTCGAATTTTGTGTCATTTGATTTTGAATACTATGATAAATATGTTCATTCTGTTCTTGATGAGCTAGAGCAGCTGCTTGATTCATAGATTCTCTTATTCTATCCAAAATTCTCAATTCCAATTCAGTTGACAATTTAATTGACCATCCCTTATGTGTCAAATGATGAGGAGAAGGATCATCCATGTCAACAATCAAATCATAATCTTCATGATCATCTGTAAATAAATTTCCACCATTCCATTGATATTGATTGTAATATTCCATCATTGAAGGTGATAATTGATGAAGAAATTGAGACGAAACTTCTAAATGTCCGCTTCCCAAATTGCCGTTATTATTCGAAACAAAATTATTTTGAAAATGATATTGATCAGATGAAGACATGGAACTTCTGTTGGAGGAATTAGGAGAGCTGTGATGATAGAAAGCGTGATTACTTGCCACTAATCCTGAAGAATTAATTTTGGACAGGTCAGTTATGGCATGTGAAGGACTACCAGTTTGTGAATTGATGGTATTTCCCATTTTTCTATTAACAGTCGGTTAGTTTGGTGGTTAGTGGAAGGAAAAACTGCTTCCCAGTGTTGAAATTTTTTTTAAATTTATTTTTAATTTTTTAATTAATTGATGACGTTTGACTTGCAAGCAATTTCCATATGTGTGAATTGGGAAACCTTATCATTTGAAAATTATTGAAATATTCTTAAATTCTTTCAATAATAATTAGCAGTACATTAAAGAGATTGATTCTACTATTTTTCCTTCACAAATCACTTTCTAATTTTGCTCTTTCGAATAACTAGCAAAAAGTTTCTTCAAATGGCTGGCAATTTCCCTTTCCCAAAATTGCAAAATAAACATTATCAAACCTATTCTTGAAAGCTGGTTCGTTCAATACTTGTTCGAAACATGACGAAACTGTCTTGGTATCATTCAAGTAAGCTCCACATCCAAATGCTCCCAACACCAAATCTCTTTCCTCCATCTTTAATGCACAATAGAGCACCATCCTAATCTTTAGTTTCGTATGTTTGATGAATAGTTCCTCATTTAACACTCCGTGCTTATCATAATATTTTGAATGATCTGTCTTTCTGAAATATTTGATTCTCAAATCAATGGCACCAGCAGCAGCCACATTAATGAATATACAGGGATCCACAAGTGAATAATCGCCAGTTTCTTTAAAGTTTCTAATAATTGGCAATTGAGGAGTATAGGTTACTCCAAATTCCAAAATATGATGAGGATCTTCATCTGTATTCAATGCTCGCTTTTCAAGTTCCTTTCCAACAATTTCATTCAAATCAGGATCAATACTATATCTGTAAATTACTGATTTTCTCTCAATGAATTCTTCCTGAGTTCCTAAATAAGGAACCCAATACTTTCCACAAATTGTTCTTCTCGATGCTTTCAACATTTCCAATTTTAACCATTCAACAATATTTGATGAACCTACCCAAATTCAAAACCATTGGCGTTCTTCCAGTTTTTTCAAACAATTCAAAAGCAACTTGCAAACAATCAGCATCCAAAACTTTAAAACAAGTTTTCTTTTCTTCATCACTTGGTAATGATGACGATTGTAATTCTATAAATTGTGCAACTTCTTCCTCAGCTTTGTGTTCATCATCATGTCCAAGCAGCACAGTTCCTTCCTTGATTGTTCGGATGTGGTCCGATAAATTAATTTCCTTCTTTTTCAAATAGTAAGTCTGCTCTGCGAATATTTCCTTATTTTCAGCAAGGACAGAACCAGGCAATCTGGTGAATGGCAAGAGATTGATGAGGGAGAATGAACAATCGTTGGTTCCTTCTATATTGAGTGTAGGCATTTTTTTATTGTAAAACCCCATTTCATTCTCAAATGTTCATTGTTCTGTATTGATGGTTAGTTTCTTATGAAGAAGAAATAATATAAGTAAGATTTTGATTTCCTAAAGTTTTAACGAAGTCATGGATGATAAACTGATCATTGGAGATCTTGGTGATAGCCTCTTTTGCTTTGCATTCCAATCATTTGAAACTTTCTGAATGGTCTTGTTAGAGAATTTGAGTCTTGAATAGGAATCTACCAAGTTGCTCAGCACGTGAAGTTGAATATCGGCAAATAAATCATCTGTTAATGCATTTTGATTATCTGCAAAACTAATATTGTCCATAATTACGGTCTTTACAGAATAGAGATCAGAGGGCAAATTCAATTGGAAAGGTGAATCTTCGTACAAGTATTTCTTTACCATTCGGTGTGCAATTTTCTTTCTTTGCCTTAATGCTGTTTCACGTTTATATTTCTCAATATCAGCATAGCACAGCAAATTTTCAGGGCAAAACGACTTTCTCAAATAATCCAAGAATATTTGAAATGTTTCCTTATTGGAAATTATCATTTCAATTTCTGAATCACATTCTCTTTTTTCTTTTGAATCTGCATGGATGGCTCTAATTATAGGAATTAAAATTGTGAGAACCAACTCGAATGTACTGTAAGCTGCAACTACAAATCCAGAAGGAACGAAATAGTCCACAATCTCTACCACTGAAGCAACACTTAAAAATGTAAAGATTACTGCAGTCAAGATTTGAGTGGCAACCAAAAGGAAAACTTCCCTCTTAATATGCCAAGTATCATTGTCAACAGTAAAGCAAAGTCCAATAGCAATAAATTCCACAATAAAATAGCAAATACTAATTCCCACAACAAATAGAGTTGAGGGAAACCCTAACCCACATCCTTTTCCAAGTGAAATCAAGAGTGCTCCATCCATAAAGTAATGTTCATTTTGGAAAAAGCTATCCTCTACTACCATAAGCACAAACCACAGAAAGAGTTGGACTCCAATGGAAAGCCAAAATACTATGAGAGATGCTGTATTGTTGGTGAGAATGGAGTGTGCCTTGATGATGAATTTCTCTCTTGTCGTATTCTCTTCACGAGCTATAACTTGATTATTTTCAAAAGTTTCCACAACAGATGTCATGACTGATGAATTGACATTCCTATTACTAGTTGATATACTGTTGTTATTACTATTGTTGGAATTTTGTTTGGCTTGAATAAACAAGCTCTCTGTGTTCTGTTGTTCTTGTTGCATGCAATAGGAGCTTGATAAAGTGTTTGTCTTTATCAAATTGAATCTGTGCTGAAATACTAATCGCAAACACCTCAATATTGAAGGCATTGCAAAACAAGGAGGAATTGAATAGCTAACAATACTAAATATCATACAGGGAAATCTAGATCTACCAACCGTAAAACGGAGAAGAGTAACAGATACATAGATAAAACTCCCTGTTAGTGTAACTACAATACCACTGATGGTACGTGATTGAAGATGTCCACTTTTCCTCTTCTTTATCACTCCTATGGCACAAATAACAACAAGAATGATGTACAAAACCAAACATGTTGCTGATAATATTGGCATGATGATGGTATCATTACAATTGGCCCATTCATTCTTTTGAAAGGAAGGTATGGAGGAAATAAATTCGGGACACGTTGAATTACTACTATTAGTATTGTTGTTGTTGATATATTAAAATTATTATTGTTGGTAGAATTTTGTTGTAATTTAAAATTAATGAGTAACATCCTAATTGTAATGAACAGGCTTAAATTATTATTACTATTATTACTATTATTCTTGTTGATGTTTTACTGACTTGTTTGCAAAGTCTCTTTTTTATAATATAGGAAAAATTCAAGCAAATGTTATCATACATCATGGCAACTAATCAGGAGTATCTCCAAACATCATTCAGAGATGGTACATCATCCCACATTATACCCATAATGATGAAAAGTATTAATATAACAGTTTTTTTCTCATCACCAATTTAATTACATATTTTTTGAAAAAATTATTTTTTAAAATATTATCATAATACCTTGCTTCACCAATAATTACTTATGATAAGGAGAAGACTTGATTTCAATATCAAATAAGGCTTCAAAACGCTTATTGAATTTACGTGAACAGTTGGTGGAAACCGTTGGTGGACCCAACACATTACGCGCGCAAAATTATTTTCCCTTCACTTCATCATCAACTACAGCGGTATTCTATTTAATTCACCACCGAAACAAGCCAACAAACAAATTTCCAATATCAACTATTGAGCAAGTTTACAAAATTTTAATACAATCCCCAATTGTATAATTCTATATTCTCCAAGACATCAACATTTCCAATACCTTTCAGTCAAATTCTCAGCGATTTCATTCAAGTTATGTGCTTTTTTGGTGACCTTCTCCGCCCTCATCAATCCTTAAAAAAGAAAAAAAATTTAAAACACACGCACCATTTTCCACAACAACAACAAAAACTGCACACA
Organism: Naegleria gruberi; assembly: GCF_000004985.1. NCBI lineage: Eukaryota > Heterolobosea > Eutetramitea > Acrasida > Naegleriidae > Naegleria > Naegleria gruberi. Next base: position 77,174 of record NW_003163267.1, read on the forward strand.
ACAACAGAGAGCTACAAGAATAATAATAATATTAAGAATAGCGACAGGACAATATAAAATTCATATACAAAAAAATGGTCCAAACCTTTGAGAATAATCAACTTGATGATGATGATGAATTAATGATCACGATGAAGAATACTTCATCTGCATCGGTATCGAGTAGTGTTGATGCTACTGCTGTTGTGGCCGAATCCGAGAGTAATTTAATGGCAGCAACAAATTCATTATCTACAACCGAAAACAGTAAAATAATTCGATGATCATCATGGCAAGAAACAGTTGCTGTTACCATCGACATCTACCACATCTACAATACGAGAATATTCGCCAATTCATCATGAGCATGCCATGTCCATTGTTAATCAATTGGTCAGAGAAGGAAAGGTTGCAAGTTTTAGTGCATCATCTGTGAAAGATGTCAGTGATCATCATTTGGCAGTTAAGTCTCTTGCACAATTATTAACAGAAGAAGAAGAACAACATGATGCAATGAATCAGCCACTTTCACCCAATTTCTTACTCGTTATCGTATTCAAGACAGTTCGTTTATTGGATTTACTTCACAAACATCACCTCGTGTACAGAAACTTGACATTGGAAAACATTCTAATTGAAAAGTTGCAAGATGGCAACTTGAATGTCCATTTAAATAATCTCGACAAGTCAATTGAACTCTTAATTGACCAACAAGTCAATTTAACATCCACAATTTCATTCCAAGGTGATGAACATGCAGTTAGTTACAATGCTCCACTCCATCAATATTTTGACTTTAACAGAAATGCACAAATTACTCATGGCTATGAACCTCCAGAAATAATCCACTCAACAACTTGCGAAAAACCTTTCATTTGCTTGAAAAGTGAAATTTGGAGTTTGGCCATTTGTATCCTACGAGTTCTTTTTAGAAAATCAATAATTATTCATCCAGAGAATTATGTTGAACAATTGGATGAACTGTTTGGTAGGGAGGTTGATGAAGATTTGGTGGCTACTCAGGACGAAAGTAAGACAATCATGACATGTCTTAAGGAAATGACTAGAAATATGTTGTGTCCGAATGTATACGAAAGGTGGAGTTGTGCTGATGTTATTGAGTACATTTGTCTTGCTTCCACTTTTTTGAAAAGTATTACTCAAGAGTTTTTGAATCAATAAGTTTCTAATAAAATGTAAATGTTTGGGGTTTAAACATTTTGAGGAGTTTAGAGATATGGAAAATGAAAAATCTTAATCAACAACTGTTGATGGTTGTCTACTTGTAGATTTTCAGTAAGCAACAGAAAGAAACGAAACTGTAGACGAAACTGAAAAAAATGGAACAAGACTTTGAATACAATAGCTCATCAGAGGCGATTAGCATTTTGAATGAAGATGATCAAGAGGGAGAATGTTCTCCACTCACGGATCATATTACAGAACACTTGTTGGCTCTTTCGTCTGCGGATATAAGTGATGATGAAGAACATGAGGAAGAAATGAGCCGAAACATGGACGAAAGTTGTTATTCATTGTATTCCAATTCACCAAACAAGAGAATTGAAGACATTTTGAATACAGGAATTAAATCTCCATACAACAATCGACCAAGAAGTGAATTTTCATCAGAAAATATATCAGAATACAATGATGATGAATTGGACGAAACTATGCTCACGCCACAAGTCAGAAGAAGTCAACCTCCTCAACCGATTAGTTATGAAGCTGATGATACTTCATCAATTGAATCATTGAGTAGTTTGAGTAGTTATAATAGCGAAGATTATTCATGTAGTAGAAGTAAGTTTCACTTTCTTTCGTATAGTTTTCAAATATTTTAATAGTGCTGAATAATCCAATTCTTAATCACCCTTATCATTCTCAATATCCTCAAGTGAGTGCTCCTTCCCTTTCCCTTCAATTAGGAATCAATCAATTTGTCACTAATCAATTACAAAAGAAAAACATAGTTCAATATCTTCAAGATTCAGAACAAGAAAAGGAAACAATCAAATCCAATGTTGAAAATCTCAAGAAGGAGTTGGAAAGAAAGGATGCAGATGTCAAGGGAGCAAGAGGAGAAAACGATCACCTCAAAAAGGAAATTCAAAAATTAAATGACAAGATTAAACATTTGACAGAAGAGCTCACAAACGAAAAGAAAAATGTACTGGAGAATAAGAATAGCTTTTCAATCGATTTGGAAAAGAAGGAATCTGAAATTGAATTCCTCAATTCAAATGTTGAAAAATTAAGAATTGAAAATGAAAAATTAAATCAAGAACAAGGAATTGAAAAGATGAAACATGATGAAGAATTGTCAAAGATGGAATTCATGTTGGCTGAATTGAAATCTGAATTGGTTGGTTTGAAGGAGTATTGTTTGGAGACTCAAGCTCAGCTGACTGATGAATTGAAGAGAGTTGTTGAATATAGTAATGATCTTTCGAATAATATCAAGATTCAGAAGGAAGAATTGGTTGTAATGAAGAGTATTAATAGTGAAATTATAGAAAATTTAAAGGAGAAAAATGATTGCTTGAAAACTTATGGAGAATTGGTCAATTCAAAGACTCAATCGCTTGATTTGAGAGAATCGTATATCGAGGAAGAAAGGCAACGACACAGAGAAGAACTGACAATCCTTATGGAAAGATCACGAGCTATTGAGCAAAACAATGAAGCACTCAAAGAGTTGAATCAAAAATTGGCCATTCAAATCAAATCTCAAGACGGTGCCATGAAAAATTTGCTGTCACTAATCAAGAAACTTGAAACTGAAAGCGAAGATTTAAAGCAAACTCACAAACAGAACATTAAGGAATTGACTGATTCGTTCAAACTCATGTTAAAAGAATCAGTTCTGAAAATGTCATCTGAAAACAATTCATCTCCAGAATTGGCAAAATCAGAACAAGTGAATTTCGAATTGAAACTTGTCATTAAGAAACAAGAGGAAGAATTAGCCAAAACGAGAAAATTACTCCAACTCTCCAAGAAGGAAATCGAAGATCAACATCACAGATTCGAGCTCTATAAATTCGAATTGGACGAATCTTCCAAAAAGAGAGCATCAGAATTGAATCAATTAAGATCTTCAAATTCTCAATTATTGGAAAATTATTTAGATACTGAACGAGAAAGAAGTGTCATTCAAATTGAATTCAATGAATTGAAATTGGAAAATTCGAGAAAGGATCATTTAATCAAACATTTGGAACAATCTCTATCCGAAACGAAAGCTGGAATGGAATCAATATTTAAGGAGAATAATTCATTGAAAAATCAAGTTGCCTCCATTAAGCAACAATATGCAGAGGATCATTTTGTTGTGCCGCCAATTACTCCAAGAACTCCTATTCGAAAGGAATCGAATACCACTCCAACTAAATCTCGAGTTATTACACCAGCCCAGACATCTGTCAAACGTCCTACCAGTGCTTCCAAGTCAACCAATTCGTATAACAATTACAACTCAACCTTAGTCAATACTCAAACTAATTCATCCTATAGTTCACAACATCAAAGTTTGAGAAATTCTGGCAGTTTCGGCTCAGCTGTCATTAAACCAATTTCTCCAAAACACATGACGAATCATTCAGCTTCGAATACAAGAATGAAAGATTATCCAGTAGACGAAACTGAGATTACAGTCACTACCATCATTCCAAAGAATTCACAATCGTCAACTCGTCCAGGAAGTGCTGGAAGATCAGGTATTCCAACAATGATTTCGTCTTCCAATCAGAAACGACCTCCTTCTCGACCAAACAATTCGAATAATTCTAATAGAAAGTCAACTCCAACAAGTACAAGAACTCAACTTTCGTCTACGATTGGATCGACTAGACCACAAACAGTTTTGAAGAATTTGACACCTGCCAGAGGACTTTTTATGTAAATAAATTTTTTCACAATAGTTTACAATAGTTTAATTTATTGGAAATCAATCAATAAATAGAAATCCAAAAAAGTAGGAAAATTGTAACCAAGAAAACTGTTCTGCACATCACTGTCAGCAATCAAAAAAAAATATATTTCCAAATGATTCATCACGATATTATTTCCGTGATTGCCAGCTTTCTACCACTTCAACAAATGATGAAATTAGAAAGAGTTTGCAAGGAGTGGAAACTAGGTCTCTATCTTCATTGCTCCTCTGTGAAATCTTTCCAATTGACCAAACATTTACTCTATTTAATACAAGTACCTATTCCGAGACCTCTCATTTCGGATAAACAGGCAAGGAATGCACTTCGAGAATATTGTTATTCGAATGAAAAGACATTGTTTAATAATCAAGCATTTATTGCACCGAAAGATCAGAATCATCGGTTGACTATTCGAAAGATGGTTTCCAAGTGGTTTGGTGAGATGTTCGTGCATGTAGAGAAATTGCACTTTTCTGATGTTAGATTTTCAGGAGATTTGGTTGATGATTTCTTTTCAAGTCGAGTGTTTTGTGAAAAAATTAGACAATTGACATTTGTTGGATGTCACTTGATGAAATCATGTGCCAAAGAGTTTACAAACAAGATGAAGAATGTGGAATGTATTATTTATTATAAGAATAAGTTGGAGGATGTGGATTTGAAGCATTTGACAGAATTTGTGAAAAGTTCTTCATTGAAATATTTGTATTATCCACAAGCTGATTTGGTCAACTTGTCTAAATTGACAGAGAAGGATAAACTCTCACCATTTTATTATGAATTGGATGATGAGTTCAAAGGAGAGGATGGAGAGGATGCCAAACATCAGGTTACCATTTTCGATATTGAAAAAACCAAACAATTTCACAAAACAAAAGGAAATTTTCATGAAACTTTGAAAATGTTTGGAATTATTTCAAATGAATTTGAAGAATTTTATTACAAAACTTTGGAATTACCTGCCAATGAATGTATTTCACAATTTAATAGATTAATTGACAATGGAATGCACTTTTTTGATGTTAATTTTAAAAACGACTTTGTGATGGAATTGTTTTATAATCATTGGAGGCACTTTAATGTCATTGATTTTTTCCAAAATTATTTCAATCTCAAGCGGCACAAGACAGAAGTGTTACAGAAATTGTTAGCAAACTCAAAGTCAACTGAAGAACAATTTGAGATTGTTCAACAATTTTGGCCTCGATGCTCAACCACCATAGAAAAGATTTCCCTATTGCAAATCTCCAGGATGAACAACGTGTTGGAACAATTAATTGAGGAGAAAATTGTAGAAATTGATTGGAAGGAATTTGAAAATGAAATTGATTTCTGTGGTGTGTTGAAAATTGTTAAACAATGTTTAAGGAAGCGAAAGACAATGGAAAACAAGCTTTCCCCAGCCAATAAGAAAGCCAAACAGTAAACAAATAAATTTCGAAAGTCCATCTAAGGCATTATTATTAAGCCAGTGATTAATATGGGTAATTTGTGTAAGGGACCATGGTCTAGTGGTATGATTCTCGCTTTGGGTGCGAGAGGCCGTGGGTTCGATTCCCACTGGTCCCCTTTCCTTTTACTCCCTTCATATTTTACAATAAGGCAGTTTATTTTACATGCTTTTATTGTTAGATTAACAGGTTTTGATTACACTTCAAATGTTGAATAATTTAAACAAGCATCCAATATAAATTCCTTATCCAATAAAAAGTGGTCCCTTATGTATAATAGGCATGTATAATTGTTTTGTATACATTCCCTGACAAAAGATCGATTCAAATCCATTGAATTTCCAACTCTTAATAAAACCATTGCGTCCTTCTTAATTGCCTCCAACATGAGTTCTCTATCCTTATAAATTTCAGGATAATTAATATTGGATGGGACGAATCCAAGTCGAATAGCTTCCTTAGCATCGTTTTTATCCTTCGATAACGACAATTTATCATTCCAATATTGTAACATATTTCTTTCAATAGACCATTCCTCCTCAGTGGATTGATCATCAACTTGAGATTGGAATTCATCCTGAAGCCTCTTAGAGGCATGGACGATAGCATGTCTATTCTTTGAAATTGCCAATTGTACTATTTCTGTATCATCTCTAAATCTATCTGCATATCTCAGAGATAGAGGGTTCTTTCCAATAGCTTCTTCCACTATTTCTTTATCATATTTCAATGGTTCTTCAACATATCTCAATAAATCTCCATCCTTCCTTAAAGCACACAAAACAATTTCTCTATCGTATCCTCTAATCATCTTACTAGCAAACCGAAACTCTGCCGAATTCTTCTTAACACTCTCCAATACTATTGTTCTATTTTTACGAATTGAAATATCCACATACTCCAAAATCACTGGCTTTCTACTCCTCTCAATATACTTTATCACAAACTCTTCACTTCTTAAAAACTTGAAAAGTCCATCCAATTTCAATGGTTTTCTTAACATGGCTACCATTGCCATTTCTTCATCAATGATTAGCTCATTTGCAAATTCAATTGCATACTCATTCCTATACACAGCTTTCATCATGAATTGTTTGTTCCCTAATAGTGATTTATCAGTATAATTGAGAATATACTTGTTCTTCTCAACCAAGTTCAATAAAACATCTTCATACAAGCTAAACTCAGGCCAAGTTGTGAAAATGTGTTCAGTAACTCCCCGAGAAGGTTGGTTTTTGGAATTTCTCAAAACAGCCAATATTATTTCAACCTCAGCTTTCAAATGTTCTCCTATAAACCAATAGGCATCTGCATGACTTTTGACAGCAATCAAAGCAAGTTCTCTATCATTCTGAATATCATCCCTCAAATGTTCCATAAATAATCCACAATATTCCAACAATATCTTTATAAACTCTCTCTTTTCCATTAATTGATTCGGTATTTCAATCGTTGTTGAACGTCTATATTTTCTACAATAAATATACGAAACAATTTTGAAATATTTCAATTCTCGCTGAATGAAAAAGTAATTTCGGAATAAATTTTTCAACCATTCACTCTTAAAATTGACATCAAGAATAATAGAAACTCTATCACCAGCACGATCACACATTTTTTCATCAATTAATTTTTTAATTAATCACCTCGTTGTGGTTAGAAAATATGATCTTGATGATTTTAAGGCTGCAATGTTTTTTTTGGATCCGAGTTCAACACACAGCCAATAATTGAAATAAATTGTAAATTCCGATACTCTATATTCTTATTGACCAATAAATATAAACATGTTCGATATTGTTCGGTGCTCGATTCGTCCTTCCTCCCTCAACAGAAGCAAAACCTCCTTATTCATTTTTATTACATTCAATTGCTACATTGTTTTTGTTTATATGAAATTATTTCTTCTTCTTGGCAAAGAAGTTACCAGAAGAAACCTTCTTTTCATCCACTGAAGTCAAATTAGAAAGCTTATCCGAAACTTGGCATGAAGCAATTCCTTCGTCATAGAGTGAAAACCATGGATAATTATTCTCCTTATATGTTTTCTTAGAGATTGGAGTAGGTGGACACTCCTCTCCAGTAATTTTCTTCCACATTTCACTATTCACAATGTGGACGAAACATTTGCCAGCTGCAGTCAAATCCCAGAACGATAATCCAAAAGGATCCTTATAAATCTTTTGCTCAATTCTTCCACCAACACCCAATCCCATCTCCATTCCATCACTTTCGTCTTCGGTTACAGGTCCTCCTCCTCTCAATCTCAATACCAAATGAAGTACACCTCCATTTGTAATGTTGTAATCTTTCAATGTTCTTCCATCTTCCAATTGTTTACCAGCGAAAATCAATCGTTGTTGATCTGGAGGAGTTCCATCTGCCATCTGAACTGCATACTTGACATCTTCAATTTGATCATTTGAATCTGTATAAACAACAATAGTTTTACCTGTTAAGGTTTTGACCAAAACTTTCATGGATCCACCACCAACAGTTCTAACTTGTCTTTCAAGTGGTAAATGTGAAAGTGCATCTTTTCTTGCTTGATAAATCCTAAATTGAATTCCACCATAATCAGCATTTCCAGTCAACTGTTCCTCAACTGTTTTTCCACTTCCAAGTGGCATGGCAACAAATTGCTTGACAGTTGTTTCATCACAAGCAATTCCATCAATCCATAATTGATTAGGGAGAACCATATAGTTTTGTTTCTTATTCTTTCCAAAATCTGATTCATCCCATTCATCTCCAGTGAGTGCATTGATCATTCCAACTCCCATTTGAACAGCAAGTGGGAAATCATTGTTGGTTACATCTGATTGACAGAATGGCATGTTGTGGAAACTATTCGAATAGGAAAATTGAATCCACATGGCTTCACTCTGATATAATGGAATGAATACTCCACCATGTTCTAACCAATGGGCAGGAACTGTTTTTGAATAATCTTCTACTCTCTTTATTGGAAATCTACCTAAAGAGCATGGAAGAGGATAAGTTTTTCCATCATTGGGAATTCTCAAGGTTCTATGGAAGGAAATTTCTAACGAAGAATCAAATAGACGGAGAGAATGTTCTTCATTGACAGTTATTGGAATGTTATGTTCTTGTACGAGCATTTTTTTTGTTTACAAAATCACAAAACTCAAAGTTAACCCTTTAGTATTATGAAAATGAAAAATTGGCAAGGGTTCCCCCTGTTTTCTAGTCGCTTGTTTGCGACTAGCTAGGACTAATAAAAGTTTATTTTTACGACGATTATTGCAGGGCGATAGGTTTTTGGTTGGTGGATAGTGGCAAAAATTGTTTGAACCAAAAAAAGGATTGATTTGTTGTAAATGTACAACAAATCGAAAATAAAAAGATATATTTCATTCGCCCAATACTGTACTAATTCTCTCCTCTTGAATAGTACCAAAAGGGTACTAATCTTCCACCCAGAGTATTCTTTCGATTACCCATCAATAGTGGTGAGGCCAAGATTCAATACTTAATTGAGTGAAATAGTAACATGTTCATTGTAAATTTTACGACTGTAGCAATGTTCATTGTAAATTCCTAAAATTCTATTTTTAATCTTTAAAAAAAATTCTAGAAAAGACGTTTCTGCACCAAATCAACCAAAATGTTCGCAACTCATAACCACAACAATAATCAATTCGTGCGTACTTCTCAGTATGAAGAAGAGGAAAATAACGATGTAGATTATCAAGGAGTTACCCATGTGCGTAGAATGATACCCATCATATTCAACAATCAAGAAGTTGGATATGAAGCCTTCGTATCAGAGGCAGGTGCTTCTTTCGATCAAGGAAATTCTTCTTCCTCATCAGCCACTACACCGTTCGCCTATGATGATGAATATGATGATATCTCTCCAGAAGAGCAACAAAGGTGTCCAACCATGCTCATATACTTGAAGGGTTCTAATGGTGTCAAACGTAAAATTCTACAGGATATTACTTGGGAATTATATCATTTTGATGGACTCATGATGCGTATCGGAAAACTCTTCCCACAAGAAGAACAAGTGAAAATTTCATGTGTAATTGGTAAATCACGAAAAGTTGCCATTCAAAACGACGATGATTGGCAGCATGCTCTCCAACAATTGCTTTTAAATGATGAAACTATGATCAAGATATTCATCAAGAGTCAAAATCAACACCAACAGTCAAAAAAGAAGAATAAGAATCTCCTTCAAAAGATTGTTGACAAACAAGAAAAACAACAAGCAAGGAAACACTTTAAACAAGACGCTCTCATTGATACTTCTTCCATCAGGAATGTTTACATTGATGCTGGTAGTATTCTTCTCCACGTCCGTGATTTGAAGAGTCTTGCTTTTAACAGTGACAAGGATATTGCAGAGAAGACACTCCTCCGACTTGCAAAATCTCTCCATCAAACCGAATCATTCAACCACGTACACGTTTTCTTCAACTCCACCATGAATGTCCAACCAGAAGAGAATGAAGCAGGTACATTTGTTGTATCTATTGCTGAACCATTCTCCACTTCTGGTGACTTGATGAAGGAATTTTTAAACAGACAGATTATAGCTGGCGCTTTGGAATCTTGTCTGGTTGTTTCTTGCGACCGTGTATTGTTAAAGGATTTGAATGATTATGGTGATGTGAAGGTTTGCAATGCTCGTTCTTGGTTTCGAATTTGTCAACATTCTGATGAGTTGATGATGACTAATAATCATAACAATTCCAAGGATTGGTTGAGAAATATATTAGTGAAATAGTTACTAGCCAATAATACCATTATTATCTCTACATTGTAAATATCCACCACTTCCAAATAAAACAAGTTTTCACATATCTCACACAATTTTAATTTACTAGAGCATCTCTACTAAACTTCATACTCAACCGAGAACTGTGAACATGAAGATAAGAAGATGAACTGCAACTTTTGTATGTCAAGACTGACACTAAAATATGTTCCATATTTGTATGTCCACAACAATAACCAACCTGGATTTTGGAATGGTTAATATGGGCATAAAACGTGGATGCAAGAGATTCCACTCAATGTGTCTCAATTCTTCTCTTTCTGTCCAATCTTTCTATTTATTGAAACTTGTCATCACTTTCAGATTGGAGAATCATGCATTAACTGATCACTTGAATATACTACTTTTGAAATTAAAGAGAGAGGCAACTACAGCTCCGTTCCAATTCATTTTTCTTGGAGTTCAACTACAGTTTTTCAACAAACTGCTTGACCGTTTACAATCATTTACAAAATATTAATTATGAAAGTTGTTGGCAATTTACAGTTCAGAACAACTTCACCTCTCAAACCCTTAACTGCCAAACATCATTCAAACCTTAGATCATTTACAATTCGGTCATGGACTCTTTTGGCTAATTATCTATTATCTCCAAACTATGAAACCTATCCTCAACCATGCCTTACACTAATCACCAACTTTCGTTCCTACAAAATTGACTAAGGTTGAGTGACTTGTTGATGGAAATCTCCCGCCAAATAAATTAAAAACTCAGAGACGTTACGTTTGAAAATTTTAAAAAAAAAGGCTAGAAATCTTCCCTGCTGGTTTGATAAGAAGCCTCAAATGAAGAAGCCTTTTCATCATCAGAGTAATAATTTAATTTATAGTATGATAGTAGTATTTATTCCTAATAGTAGTAATCAATGAAATGATCATTCTACTGTGATGCGATCAATATTCAATATATTATTAATATAATTCAAATAATTATTTAAATAAGCCTAAAGTGAAAAAAGCATCATGAATCATCAAAAACTGTAGATCATCATATGATCAATTACAATTTATCGTAAACAGAACTGATGGCCAACAATTTATTCAAAATGGCAGAATTATCAGCATGAATCATTAATTATTCAAATTAATATTATTTTCGATCAATTTACTTTTTCTGATATCATGTTTCTTTTCATACTGTGCTTGCTGATTATTAAACCATAACAACAATTAACATACCAGAGGAGAACAATTCCCCCTCAATACCGCAATGACAATAGTACAAATTAATTCAACACAATACTGTTAATGGTAGAAAATTATACACTGTGGCCACACACGAACATAACCAGAATTGTACCTCTATTAATTATACTATCTAGTAATTATTGAACATATTATAATACTTAATGGTATTTAACTGGGACAATAGCAATGAAATTCGAATATTTTCAAAATGTTTCATTTATTGAGACCTTTTATTGGTGATATGAATGTTGTGAATTTATTTTACACCAGATTAGTTTTGAAAAACCTGAAAAGATGTTCATAGCACCTTATTTTATTTATGCACCAAAATTTCCATGTTTGTATTTTTGATCAATTACGTCTACACCACATTTAAATACCGGAAATAACCATTTTAAAAAATTGTCATCTTTCCAGTCGTATTTGCATCCTTATGATGATGTTTCAACATGCAATCTTAGAGAGATAATCATCTCTGTTCGTATTACTTCATTACTTCTGATATCATGTCATAATGATTGTATTTTTAAGTTATAGAGATACACTTCACTATTGTTACAATAGTGGAATTGAGGCGGGAATGACAGTTGGCAGTTAGTTAGTTGGCATTCAATATCTTTTATCTTGTACAACCAACTCAACGTTTGTTTCACAACAAATCATAGAATATTCACTTTCAATGGCATTACCATTTTTCAAACTCAAATCTCCTATCATTAATAACTTCAAAACACCTCAACTATACCATACAACAAAACTTGGAGGAATAGAATAAGATAATTACAGTGAAAATTCTTGTATTTGCTCTCAAATTACCCGATATAGAATTCTATTTACTCAGTTCGATTATAGAGTCCGTATCTTGTACTATAAGAGAGATAATTTAGATTGGTTTAAAACATTTATGGCGTGAAGTTTGTACAATTCGATAATTCCAATAGATTCAACTTAAATTCATGGACCAACAACAAATTGGTGGAGCAAAATGAATTTGGATTGGACGTCTGATGCCTCCCAAAAGTATAAATTCAAGCCAAACAGCAACATATTCCACCCAAAAACAAATCAAAAAAAAAACAACACACAAGTGAAATGAACACTACTGCATCAAATAACTCTGCTCCAGTTTTTGGCAAGACCTCAACAACTAATAATCAATTACTTGATATTGATAATTTTTCCTTTACTGACATAATGTCTGCTGCTAGTCAATTTACTGATAACGCTTTTACTTTCTCTGAATCATCAACATATACTGTTGCTTGTTCAACTCCAAAGAAGAGAAAGATGAGTGCTAGATATGAAGACGAAATGGTCAATCAAGATGGTGATAACGAAGAACAACAATTAACTGTAACAACATCTTGTAAGAAAGTCAAAATGGAAACCTATACTGCTGCTACTTCTCCAACAAAGAAAAAGTTGCCAATCTTTAAACTCTCTGAAAATAAGACAAAAGATGCCAATGTTGATCCAATGAACGCTGACTGTTCATCAATGAGTGCCTTGAAGGGAAATATGTTAGATTGCTTTAATTCAATTAATAGTATTGCTAGTGAATTGAATGATGACTTTTTCAAATCATCAGTTTCTTCCTTTACTTCAGCTGATTTACAAGATTGTCTCAGTCTCTTGAATCAAAACTTTTAATTCTCTCAACAATCAAAACTTTTAATTCTCCTAACTGTACAGATTTAACTTGTAAATTAACTGTAATCTAACTCCCTCTAAGGTTGAATCAACTCTCATGGCTCAACAACTCTAAGAAATACTTTATGTATTCTAATAAATCAGAAAATCTTTGAAAAAACTTGAATTGTTTATTCTCTCCAATATTTAGTGAGATTTCTCTTCTCTGTAATGTATTCGAATCAAATGATGAATGCCCAAAGATTTGATCGTTTGTATTGTCGTCATCTTTACGAGAGGTATCACCATCACTGCTGAGAGCAACATCTACTTTAAGATAGTTTACAAACCAAACTTGGCGCCAAAATTACAAAAATCTCTCGAGTCATCATTGTAATGGAATCCAAACTTGATGAAATCATAGACTATTATATTAATTGATCAACCAGTAAGCAATACCAAATGCTGCTTTACAATTTCCTTTCAAATATTAACTTGCAAACAACATGAAAATCATCGGCGGTACTTAGTTGATTGCTGACATTAACTTCACTAACAATAAAGTTCAACAAATGCCTCATAACAAGTAGGAAATCACTCAAAGTAAGTGAACGGTTTTTTGTCATTGTACATTACTCATAATGAAGTTCTTGATTCAAGTCCCATATTTTGGCAGGTATAGTGCTAAAGCGTAAGTAAAACTGTCAGATTTCATATTAAATTTGATAAAACATTAGTAAGATGTATAGCGTGTTCCAAAGAGAAGAGATTCTCTGTTCTTAAGTTCTTGTTGTTGATTATTATTGAAATTACCAACTTTAAAGTTTCCTAAAATGGTTAATTTGTGAACAAAATTAAAGGTATGTGAATAGATGATTCTTTACTGTAGATTGTTTTCATTTGTGGATGATTCTTACTGTAGATGACAATTTAGTTTGGAGTTTAGTTTCGTTTGTTGATTCGCTCCAATATTTGAGGCTAATGTCGTCATTGTCACCGCTTAATTATTGAAGATTGACATCATTTTAAATCATGGAATTATTCCTCAGCTATTAATTATTCTTTAATCTGCTTGTTGCTCAATAAAAAAACCTGTCGATTAAGAACAAGTTTCGAATATCAGATTGAGTTGCTCATTTGGAGTTTGAACATGATAAATTAAATCAAACAATTGGAAAACTTGCAATTCTGTAAGATGACAAGCTGTAGACGATTATTGTATGAATGTATAATAATTAGTTTGTAAAATCTATTCGAATGTATATTCATCTTCAGAGGAAGCACTAACACATGGCAATTAACTTTTCTTTTTGGCTAATCCGAGCGTTTCGAATAAGTGGAATATTGATCACAAAGTAGTAAATTTTCAACTATTTGTGAAATGATTCTCATTCGTGGGATGAGCGACATGTCGTTGATCAAAATTATCAGAAACTGGACTAAACACGATGTTGTTGATAATTCTCATCCGAAATAAATGAGAGAATATATTGTAATTCAATGAAATGGTCAATCAGATTCTTATTTTCACTTGAATAACCGTAGATGTTACTGTAGTTTCGTTTCGAATGTAAACTAATCTGCAAGTGAAGCCCAATATTCAGATTCTCTTCAGTATCATATCACAATTCAGCCAGATACTGATCCTCATCATCCATTTACCATAATTCCAATAGATGTCAAACTGTAGTGACCTTTCTTACAAAGAGTGGACGAAAGCTTTAGTATTTGATATTCAAGATGATAAATCATGCAACTCAATAAGCAGTAGTTTCTGCAATTGACTGGAGAATATTCATTAGATACTTTAATTTGCAAGCGTTCCAAATTCTGCAATCATATCATAAATCTTCAAAAATATCTGAAACTGAACTAAAGTGGATCAAGGAAATCAAAAAAACATGATTCGTTAGATTTTTCAGTGAATATACAGTGTGATTGTAAAACTGAGGAATACATTAGAATTGTTCTACATGCATAAAAATTGTAAATTTACTGTAGTTCGAAAGTGAACTAATGTGAAACGATTCTTCAGATCAATAAAAGGATAATATCACCCATGAGCAGATAGCTATCTCTCTTCCATCTATTTCACATGTTCAACGATTAAAATTCACTTCAAACTCTTTTTCACATGGTTTGTAAACTTTCGAATAAGTTTTTATACAATAAATCGACAACTTTCAAAGAATCTTCAAAACTTACTATTCTTGTTGAGCTGTCATCAATGAAAATAGTTATACGCCAAACATTGATAATTAGAAAGTTACCATCTTTTGCAGAGGATGAAGTTCCCTGTCAAATAATTGGCAAGTCACCTGCCAGTAAATAAAACTCTAATTTAAAGTGTAAAATTTACTTGTTTTTCAATTATGTTTCAACTCTGTCGATATTTAAACATTGTATCAGTTTCGGATTATACTTTCGAATAGCTGTTCTCAGGCTGTCATTCGAATAGGATTAATTTTCTTGATTTGGTAGTCCTATATCCGTATCAAAGATTCTTGTAGCCAATAATTTATGTTGTAAGTTGGAATCTTGATTAATTACCATTCTATATTTTCGCTATTCGAATTATGTTTCGTATACGAATTATTGGACTTGTGAAATTAAAGATATATTCAAATGTTGCTCCTGCTCTATTGTTATCCAGTTGTGGTTGATCATGTTTCCTAACATGTTCCTCAACTCGTCATCTCACCTATTATCCATTCTTGGAATTTCAAAAACCTCAATTATTCGAAACTCATTGTAATCGAATGCAAATTAATAAAAGAAGAACTGCATTTCATCATTGATATCAATTCCATTCTTTTTGAAATTCACTGTAGATTAATCTCTATTCGAAACTACAGTTAGTGAACTAGTGTGTGAGTGGGGAGAAATCAATAAGAACGCAACAGATACGAAACTTGAAGGAACTATCCAAACACAATCACTTTCAATCAACGGTGAAAAGTAACTAATTAGAAATTCGTAAATACGAAATAAAACTAATGTCTCTGTCACTTGTTATTTTATTTCTAACGTATTTTGAATTGACAGATAGCTAGCCGGCATTGTGCAAAATCCATTCATTCATGAAAATAATCATTTATTTAGCTCTGTAATCATTTAACAGCTTTTTCAATAAATTGATAAAACATTTGGCAGTTGACAGCTCTTTTAAACAGCCAACCTCAAATTTTTGACTTATCTATCACGAATAAACTTGATTTCATCTTGAAAATACTCGAATTATTTTCTTTGACTTGTTTTATACTGAAATAAACCATAAATACAGAAATTTTGAATCTCCCAGAATTGATTCTATTATTTCTAAAACGGAATCTAATTACACTTTGAGTGATTATCATCTTCATACAGCTGAAAACTTTTTCATGGTCCACAGAATTAACATTTTCAATCCTTCTTCCTTTTTCTGTCATTGACAAGTGACAAGATCATGGACAGTATAAATATCAACGAATTTTGTGCATCAAATGATTCAACAACACAAACAAAAAAAAACAACAAGAACAACAAAGCAAAAATGAGCTCAACTGCTATCCAAACTCCAACTTTCTCCATGACAATGATCTATGACGTTGCTGCTTCAAATGATAAGAAGAGAAAAACTTCTCCAGTCAGCGAAGAAGAACATCAAATTGCCAACTGTCAACCAAGAAAATCAATCAAAGCTTCATCATCAACATCTCCTTCAAGAAAGAACAAAACAATTCCTAGAGTTGAAAGTCCAAAACAACAACCTGCTCTCCGTACTAGTGGTTGTACTTTGAATGCTGTCAATAATCAAGAATTATTGACATCTGTCTACTCAATTGAACAAAATATCAAAGATTGTTTGAATGAATTGAAGGGAATGGAAGAATTTGGTTTCTCTTCTGAATTGAGCATGGAATTTGAACAAGCTTTCTCCATGTTACATTAAGTCAACTGTCAATTTGACATCTAGGAATTTTGAATCGATAATTGTGATTCAAAATTTGTAAATTTATTCGAATGTAAAATAAGAACAACAACAACAACTCTAGGCAAACATCGTACTCACACAAGTAGTACCAAGCGAGAAGAAACATACACTTCCTTCTCAATATTCCAATTTTGTAAAATTTTTGATCATTATAAATTATTATTTCTTTAAAAGTTTATTCAATTTCTTAAAAAGTGTTCGAAATAAAGTTTCTAAAAGTATTCGAATCAAAACTAAATATTAAGTGAACATTCATCCGCAACAAATAGGATCAGCATTTAATTCTCCAAATAAGGGTGTAATGAAATTCAGTGATCACAAACAAGGTGATGAAAATGATAAATATTGTTAATAGCAATTTTCCACTAATTTCAAGGCATACAATTGACAATAAAGGAGTGATTTCGCCTGCAACAGATGGATTTGGTTGTGTGACGGTTCATTGCGTGAGGAGTGTTTGCTAATACAATTGATTTTACAATTTCGAATGGAAGAGTGGATGATAGGGACTTGAAGTTTGTAGTGGATCCTTAATACAACACGAATTGAAAAGCATCATGTACAGAGCTACCTTTTGGTTGTAATTCACGTGTTGGTTTTCCAGAGTTTCGTCTCCTCCAATGGCACAAGTGCTTCATTCTCTAACAGTTCTGAAAGTCTTGCCATGATACGAACGTACTTTCACTATTTCTGATAACATGATATTCTCCAATATATTTGAATCTTAACTACGATAGTTAGGGAAATAAATAATTTACAAATCATTTTGGTGGAAAAGAGCTTTTTAATTATCTCAGTAATATCATTACCTGTCCACCCATATGAGTTGTCAACAAGTTTCAGAAACTTAACCTCATCACTGGTCATGTAGAGCATATTCTTCTCTGAATTCATAAAATTGACAATATTATTAAATGTTATTGTAAACATAAACAATGGAACACAAATGAAGAAAGTAATCTCTTCCTTTGTTTCATTGTTTTTATATTTTATAATAATATTAGTAACCTTGTTACTTTGTTACTTGCTTAATTAAGATACCGCTCGTTCAAAATCAGTGCCATTTACATAAATGAGTTGCGACCTAGATGCTCAAATACGAAACATCAAAAAAAATTAAACAACTATAATGCATTCCTCCTCTTTGAAGAGATTACCTTCACAGCAACTTGTGTTGATGTTTGGCATGTTTGCAGTGATGGCTCACTTAGTATTTGGTCAAAACATATTCACCCAAAACTTTAAACAGGCCATCAATGCTGCAACCAATGAGTACAGTCATTCTCAGGAATGGAATTCTTACAAGGCAAGTCTTGGTTACACCTTTCCTGTTCCTACTTGTACCACAAGTGCTAATGACGCTGTTTATCCACAAGTATTCAATTGGACATTGAATGAGCTAGTTCTTTGCTATGAAATGGAAGCAGAAGATCCATGGCCAATGATGCATGAAAAGGCAGGGACAATTACTTGTCAAGGCATTGAAAAATCATTACAATATCTTCAATTTGACAGCTAATTTCTTAATTCTCAATACCTCACAATCAGGATATTTCCCAACATTGAAAAATGCTGTTCAGAGTTCAATCTGTCATGTTGCTATTGCGTCCACAAACTATGAAGAAAGTAGAGCTAGTGAAGTTGACTTCCAATGTAAGTATTATTAAGAGATATAGTTCTCTAACACATGTGTAGGTCCATATGGAACAAGTTATACAGGAATATTGAGATCAGAACGTGATAATAACACCATACTAACCACACCTTCCGATCTTAACAAGGAAGGAATAATTGTTGCAGCTCCTTATTTGACAACTTCCTATGAGTATGCAAAATCCAATTTTCCAAAAGCAACCATCCTATCAAACTTTGGCTATAAAACTGCCTATAAAATGGTTTTTACTAAGGAGGTCCATGCTGTGGTTGGTGATTACATTGAAATGAGTGAATGGTTGGAAGCAAATAAGGGAAATTGCTCTCGTTGTTATATGAAAATTACAGATTCTTCTCAGAATTTCGGATCTTTCACAGCCAAATTTTCGGTATCATCAGCGAGAAGTAGCCTTCTGTATGGAGAGCCAATTATTGTTCTTCTTGATGATGATTATTGGTTTAATGGCAATCTATTAGAATTCTTATAAAAAAGGCTCCACAAGGTTGAAACCTTGTTGATCAAACAATTTATATTACTATTATTTTATTACTATTCATTGTTGTTGTTAATTCTCTTGGTGATTAAGCCATCACGAATTGATGATATTTTTTTTATTTAAATTTTAAATTCAAAAAATTGGCGCCAAGTTTCATCAACGGTTTTAACAACATATTATTTTATGTGAAGGAAATGTCGTGATGATGGATTTTATTGTGTAGTATTTGATGTTAATAAGCAATTCCGAGAGTCGGATGAATTTATAATACCTTACCGATTTTTTAAATAATTATTACAATTTATTAATTATTAATTGCTTTTCCAAGAATTATTATTTACAAATCATTATTATATACATTATTTGGTCGGAATTTTAAGTGAATCCAGATTCAAATCACTTCTCAAATTCTTCACCTTATTACTCTCAAACTTGACCTTATTCTTCTTAACATGTTGCTTTTGAGTTTGTTTCTGAAATTCCACAGTTTGCTTGAATCGATGATGAGTATCCAACATCAAGACACATATTTCACTTTCCACATTATCAAACAGAGTATCAGTCAAATGTTCATTCTCACCACTTGCAAAGTAATCCAATTGTTCCTTAACTCTATCTGCAGCACTCTTATTAATATTCACTGATTTGTCTCCATTGATATCGAGGAAATCAGTGTAAATTTCAAAGGCAATTTCGTACTTTTTCTTTTCAATTTCATGGAGATCCTTCTCAGTGTAGCCCTTCTTCTTCTTCTTTTTGTGTTGATGGTCCAAGTTGGAGGAGTTGGCAGTTGCAGAGCTACCTGAATCGGAGAGAGAATCAGAATGAGAATTTGGACTCATGTCATCATAGAGGAATACTTGAATTTCAAAGGACTTTTCACACAGGATTTTGTAATCTGTAATTTTGTCCAATAGTAAGTAATTATCCAAACTCAATTCTTGTTTACAATGGTCCCTGAATAGCTTTCTCAATTTGTTATCCCTCATAGTATCCATCAAGAGGAAGGCGTTGGCTGCCTTGAGCTTTTTCGTATTACTTGCATCCTTTCGAATAGAGACAATGATTGAGGCAATCACTGATGGCAACACAATGCAAATGGAAACACACACCACAATGAGTGAAATTGTAGTGATGGTTACATTAACGCTTCGAGAACTATCTTCCAATTCATTCAGATAGTCAACTGTTGGCTGGAATTCTTCACTGTATCCTGCAATGTCATATTTGTAAGCGTCAGATTCTAATAACGTCATGGCATATGAATAGTTTCCAATATTTGCCAATTCTAACATTTGAGTTTCAAGAGCAATGGCCTTGGAAGTTCTCAAATCAGCAACTGAAACATTATGAGTATAGGTATATCGCAAATTAGTTGGCAAATAGGCCAACATTTTCGTAATTTCAGTATTGAACTTGGTCTTACTCGTTTCGTATTTTGCAGTATAATTGGCTGTCAGTTGCAAATTGTTATTGGTATAGACAGATGATCTGCAAGCTGCCACCATTCTTTCTCTATACAATGTAATGTTCAAATCCATACTACCAATTGCTGTTTGTAATTCCGAGTTGACCACATAGTAAGCCACAATCAGGATAAGAAGAGCCATAAAGGCAAGGAAATTTACAATAAGGGAACTCAAATTCAAAAATTTGACAGGAGTCAATTCAATCGTGGAACCGAAACAAGTTCTAATTTTGAGCATGGTTGTGGAGGAATGACTTTTAGTGGTAGTCTTTGAACCAATACCAGAGGCAGATCTAGGTTGTTTCTTCTCACCATTATATGGATTACCAGTTGCCACATCATGTTCCTCAGCAAAATTGGCATTTCTATTCGATTTGTCCATCAGAGCCATCGATCTCATCTCAATGGACACAGAACTGGACTGATGCAAATGATTATTATCATGAGATTGCAAAGAACTCGTCGAAGTATTCAAATCAGTTGGCAAATGATGAGAACCATTGGCATAAAGTGAATAATCACAATTATTTGGATCAATTTTGTGAAGTTCTTCAATGACATTTTGGATGGTTGACTTTTCATGGAGTGAATTCGAAGGAGTGGAAAGAGAAGGATGTTCTGTGATATTCTCTTGTTGCTGCATTTTGGGAGGTGATTGAGTTGGATTGTTTTTTTGAGTTTGGATATTCAATAGTATGGAGGGTTATTAATATCACAATAGTTTTGAATAGCTTGTGTGTGATAAGAAGATGAAGATTAAATGTGCGCGCTGTTGGGTTAATGTAATAGAGCATGTAAGAGATTGAGAAAAGGAGTCCTTCATCTTATTTACAATTAGTTTCGTACTTCTAACAACTCCATTGGAAACTGGTTGGAAAATTCCCAAATTCAAACATTCAAGCATTGCAGCTTTGTTAAATATCAAACATAAAAGTCATTTGTAAAGTACGTCCACTCTTTCGCGCACTAAATTTTTGACTCATGTGAAAAATCGATGGTCAATTGTTACGTTCTTGCATGAAGCGGTATTTTAAAATTAAGATCCTCATGTGGTAAAGTAAATGAGAATTTGTTGATTTGGAGACATTTTAGGAAGATGACAGTTCTCCCATAACGAAGAAGCGTACTGATTGAAATTGTTCTTTGGTTTCGAATAATGTTAATATTACTGTAGTTTAATGTTAGAACTGTAGTTTCTGTTCACTGTGAAATATTTCCGCCACCAACACTTACTGCAACAAAATTACGTAGAAATCACACTCGGGATGAAAAGAGATTAATCTCCACTGGTATTTTAAAGTAATATTTAATTATTCGAATGGTTTCTTATTCTATAACTAAGGTCAAATTACTTGCCGATTTTAGAACGTCGACATTCGGCGAAAGAGAGATTGAGCCGAATAACAAAACTTTCCATAAATTTTCACTGCATGACCAATTTATTTGATATTGGAAACTGATATTGACGCAGACGAAACAATTCTTCACTCGCATTACATTGTTTTGTGTGGATATACTTGTCTAATTTTCTTCTCTGGATGTAATTTTCATCTACAGTGAACCCAGTCGAAACTGTAGATTGATGGTTTGTTGATTCGTCTAGTTTCGAATCAATTGTTGGAAAGGACTCTTATCAGTGTTTTCTTTCATGGTTGACCTAGGTGATGATGAGAATTTGTATCGTCTAATTGGTTGTTGTTGGGCTGGAGGAGACGAATCATTTTGTGGAAATTGGACGAAACTTGCTTTGGCAGGAAAGGGATTTTGAATTGGTTGGAGAAAAACCTTGCTAGGCGACGGTGGCAAAAGATGTTTTGGAGAGGGAGATTGAGTTTCGAATAGTTTCTTGGGAGGTAATTGAAACGAAACTCTTGAAATTGAATTCACCCCAGTAGATTCTTCTTGATCGTTATTCATAATTTCAGGAATCTCTACCAGAGACTCATAATACGATGCAGCAGAACCCATTCTTAATATTCGAAACTAATCTATATTTAGTTGACTTCAGTTTGGTGTGGACTCGCAAACACCTCAATTCTTGTCGTTTTATTTTTTTTTGATTTGTGGTTTAACAGCAAAACTTTAAATTCCAATTAAGGCTATTTTGAATATGTTCACTTTTGGCGGGAGATGTGAATCCAAGCTTAACATATCTTATTAAAATAACAACTCTGGATAGAGATGATGGTGAGAGATAACTTTGGTTTATATGAAATATTATTCCCACTCAACAATATTATTCCCCATTGGATTTATTAAAGTTTTGTAAATCGAAACTTCTTATTAAGAAAAATTGAAATGTTAACATGATTAAAAAATTTCAATTTTAGAATGAAATTCAATCTCTCTCGTATCCATGAAAAATTCAACAATTTCGAAAAGATTGAGCGAATCGTTTTATTACATGAAATTCGAATACCTTTCAAATTCCCAATCAGTCACACAATGATGCACATATTTATCCCATTCTGCTCTCTTAGCCATCTTGAACATGTTGAAATTATGCTCCAGGAAAACTTCCTTCATGAGTGGATCCTTTTCAAATTCCTTAATGGCTTCCAATAAATTTTCAGGTAATAGTTCGAGACCTTCCTTCTTCAATTCCTCATCCGAATAGTCAAAGACATTGTCTGTTCTGGCAGGTGGTGCTTCCAATTGATCTTCCATGCCTTGAACACCAGCAGCAATTAAGACACTAAATAAAAGATAGGGATTGGAGAGGAGATCTGGTGAACGAATCTCAACTGCAGCATCATTGGCACTGGTAAAGAGTGGAACTCTCAATAGGGCAGTTCTATTCTTGTATCCCCAACAGGCAATGGTTGGAGCTTCAAATCCATTCACCAATCTCTTATAGGAATTGATGGTTGGATTGGCAATGGCTGTAATTCCCTTCACATGTTTCAAAATGCCGGCAACGTAGGATTTTCCTTGAGCTCCCAATTCATCTTGAGCTCCTTCAAAGTTACCAAAGGCGTTGATTTCCTTTCCAGTTTCGTCTTGCTTGAACATTCTCATGTGAATATGTTGTCCACTTCCAGCTTGATCTCTGAATGGTTTTGGCATGAAATTAATTTCCAATCCATGTCTGTCAGCAATCACATGAGACAATGACTTGAACATGACCAAATTATCAGCTTGTTTCAACAAATCAACATGATTCATTTCAATTTCGTATTGACCTATTCCACATTCGTGATGCAAAACTTGAACTGGAATATTCAATCGTCTACATTCCAAAGAAAGGTCCATAATGAAAGCTTGTCCCTTAGCAAATGGATACATGGTTGAATATTTACATTGATCGAGTGGTTTTCTAGTTTCCTTATCTAACAAGTAGAATTCAGGTTCAATCTTGAATGTCATTCTTCTATTCTTTGCTGTCAAATACTTTTCAACAGTTCTTTCCAAGATATATCTACAATCAGAATCAAAATGAGCTCCAGAATCTTTACCAACAACGTGGCACAAGACAACAATTCTTCTCATTGGCTTTTTTAACATTGGACAATTGACAGATTCAGGATTTGGATTGGAAATCATTGAAATTGGAGGTAATTCAAAGATTGCTTTTGGATCTGGTCTCAAACGAAGATCACTCTGATTAACCAATGCAAATCCAACTGAAGATCCATCAATGGAAGCTCCTTTCTTCATGCAATCATCTTGTAATAATTCTTCAATGGTGATTGGTGGTGGATTTGAGAGAGTTGGAGTGGTCATACAGTGTAATTTACCATGATTATCGACGAAACTGATGTCAATTCATTGGAAAATTGATTCAATTTCATTAAAACAACGTCATTAAAGATACCGATTGTAAAGCATTGAATTCAAGTGAAGGTGTGAAGGACTCTTACGCATTTTCGATAAAGTAAATTGGTTCGTTAGGGAGGTAGGTGGAGGCCATTTCGTTGATTTTTTTCTATTTGAAAATGTAAAAATTTTCATTAATTACTACTATTTATGGATCCCAAATTGAGAATTTCCTATTTTGTCTCTGACAATGACGGAACCATTTCTGGTATTGTAACTGCAGAGATGATAATTGATTGTTTCTTTGCAAATAAATAAATTGAATGTTGCAATACATAAAAAATATAATTGGTAAAAATAATATTGAAAATAATATTAAATTATTTAATTTTGCGATTGTTTACTTTTTTGGCATATTGAAAAATATTATATTCAGGAGAAATTACAAAATTGAAAGTGCAAAATATCATTCTCATAATCTCAAGTTATGAAATTATCAAATTAATTAAATGACTTCATCTGAGCAATTTCACGTGTTTGGTAATTATCCAAAAATGGAAAGATAATAAATTTGAACGAAAGGAGAGGAAAATTGATAGCAAGAAGAAAAAAATGAATAGTCTGCTATCAAAGTCTTTCAAATTGATGCAAAGATGTTCTTCCAAACAACAAGTGCGGAGATTATTTTCAATGTCACTTGTCCACAGAAATGACACACCAGTAATTATTGAAGATGAAGAAAAATCATATGCATTACCAGTCATGTTTCGAAACGTTCTTGAGGATGACATTTCAAAATCTTCTAATCAATCTGTGGATATGAATTTAACTAACGAAATTATGGATCACAATTTCACAATGTTTGATATGATTGGCGACAAGGAATTACTATGCAAACAAGCAATTGTTTGGTTGAATTTCCACTCTGATAAGACAGTTAAGGATTTGGAAGTATATTTAAGGGATTGTCTCAAATTAAACCATTGTAAACTTAAATTTGATGCAAAATCTAAAAAATTAACAATTTCAGAAAAGGAAGGAAATTCATCAAAATCAATCTTTTTCAAGGATACTACAATTGAATCATCCCATGAAAAGATGGATGGCATGAGTGTTCTTTCAAGGTGTAAAGCATATCCAATGTTCTCATTCATGGATTGAGAATTTCAATTTTCCTAACATTCCTGTAAATAAACTTTGTAATCATATTCGACATCAATCTAGCTTTAAAAATTAATTCTATTTAATTTCAATTTTGTTTTTTGTCGTCCTGGGTGGGTATCTATCAGATCATCCCTCATCAATACCATCTCCAATTATGAATCAATCACAAGTTTTTACTAATATTGTCGTGAGTAATCTAACACATCTTTTGTACTATCGAACGATCTTTGCATTCGGGTGTAATAAATTAAAATTCTTCATCGTGTTGTCTTTTTTATGAATTTGATGCGGGTTTAAAATCCAAAGCCATCATCATTTTGTTAATTATTAATTTTTTTTAAAATTAAAATTAAAAAAACAAGAATGTTCTCTTCATATTCTTAACAACCATAGTCGGAGGCCATTATTAATTTCTCATAATTGATATTAGAGCATTATCATCATCAATTTAACTAGCCATATTGTTTCAGTATTATTTGTAATTTTTGGCAATAATTTAATGTATTAGTGCCCATACATCATCCATAAATTACAAATGATTGTTTTCGGAATGTACAAAGAAAAACCGGATTAAACCTTAGATTGACTAGTTTGAGTATAGGTAGTAGTATTAGTATTAGTTGTTGTTGTGTCTTGTTCGGATTGATTTCTATTGAAAAAATCAAAGGAAGGATGATATAAACACATGACCAAAATTGAAAATATTAAAATTCCCAAACAATTCAAAAAATCATAAAACAATGATGAATAATTCCAGACAAAACTAACAGCACCCAATCCAACTGCAATAATTTGAAAAAATGTTGAAAATATCAAAACTGAAAGCAAAATGATAATTTTCAAAATGGGTTGTTTCCATGAATAGGATTGAGATTGATCTTTGAATTGTTTTCTTGTCTTGTTGAGGAGTATAATCACTCTTGAAAACACAATCTATTCATTATTTCAAAATAATTTTAGTTTTCATAATTTGCATTTAGAATTATGAGAATGTTAAATGAAAACTTACTGAAATTGCAATTGTTTGAACAATTAATTGAATTGCAAAGAATGCGAAACAAGCAATCACGAATATGAACAATATATCATCAGCATATGGTATCCCAACAGTTTCTGTTGTCAATGTACTATTCCTGTTTATCATAACATCTTGATAGAGTTGATCTGTTTCATTCACATTATTCACTTTCAAATAATTGTGAAATCGTTCAACAATGGAAATATTACAAAAAGTATAAGCAGTTCTTGCACACAATGCCAATGTTTGAACAATCAACAATGTATTCACGAGAATGAGAACAATTCTCTGAGCCTTCCTCAATGTCTTCCAAGTTTGATTCCTCACAATGAAAATAATCATGACAAGAATGAGTGAAATGAACAACAAGATGAAGAGAAAGGAAATCGATTGATCTATAGCACTCAACAGAGTATCATCAAAATCATCAATAGTAAACACTGGAGAGGAGACATTGTTGGTAGAAGATGACGTTTCGTTTACCTGGTAGTTTACTAGAAGAGCTAGTTCGGCAAGTTTTCCAACAGAATGCATCTTTGTTTGTTTTTTTCTTTTGTGATTAGTGAAGTATGACAACGTTACAGGAATGAAAACGAATAACAATTTGAGAGATATGGATTACTAATTGGAAGAATAGTTGCAACTAACAAATATAGAAAATATTTCCTTGAAATATTTGCAAACCCCGAAGCACTCCAGAAATATTCACAAATTCAAAAGTTAATTGTTTCTTTCAATCGATAATTATGAAGTTGCAGGTAGAAACAAGCTCTCTGCAACTGGTACTTTTCGGCAAGGAGTTATCTCGAAAAAAATGGAAGAAACCACCAGTTAAATAGTTCAATAAGGATGTACCAGAGAAGTAAGATTCAGTGATGCAATTCTATGACTACTACACTATCTAGATTTTCCCAAAAAACAATGTCTGCAAATGAGCCTGCTAGAGTTGACAGACTAGAAATATTTGCTGTAAACTCATCGAATCTTCAGTTTGAAAACATAGAGAGGGTAAACAAGCTAATTATTACAAAAAGAAATCTCAAAACTTCTATTTTCCAATTATTTACTCATTTCCTTTTGGTAAAGGATATTTGGCAATGGATTATGAAAATAATCTTGATAATTTAGTTTCATTCTTTCCATTTATGGATCAAGTTCGAAGGTTTCGTATGTCCAACCTGTTGGACTTTAGCAATGAGAAATAGAGCGCCAACGTATTGTGTTCAACACAGAGATACCACAGAACTTGGATTTATTCAAAAAAAATGCAAAGACTAAACTTTATTAGAATCCTTTGCTGCTACTTGCTTACAACAATAATCTTCATGTCAACATGTGTTGTTGAATGTAGAAACATGCATGTCATTGACAAACAAAGTCAATTGCGAGATATATCACAACCTTTCACTGTGGTTTCTATTCGAAAGTATTACACAAGTTTCGTCAATCATTTGGCACCAATTATGACCTCTGGAGTGGAATTTCTTTCAGATAGTCGACCTCTCCAAGAATATTTCAATGTTTACTGCGTTTATACTTCAGTTTTCAGCAGTGGAAATTTGGCGCCAAATGACAATTCCATATTAAGTAATCTCAACTCTTCTATTTGTTCAAGTATAAATCATTTAGACGATTCCAACATGCCAATCGATGCTGCCCATAACAGTTATCTTGTTCTGAACCAAGAACCTTCCATCATCTTCTCCCCAAATAGTTTACTTCCACTTTGGTCAATTATCTTGAAAAATGCAATGGTTGACCAGACGATGAGGTATAAAGTTTGGAATTATTCGATTTCTGAAACGTTTACAATGTATGCACTGTATGATAAAGCAACAAGTATGGAATATGTGTTGGATAGCGATCTAGTTTCGAATAGGGAAGGAATTGTAAAAGAATTGGAAGAGGAAATATGGAACGATTGTAAATTATTCGAAAGAGTGTACGAAATTCAAATGAGAGAAGGTTTAGGATTGGGATTTTCGTCAATCTCCATTTCTGAAAATAGGATTTGCAATGAAACATTACAAAATTCAACATTTATGGAAGAATATCATCAAGCAATTTTGAGAATTGATTTATACTTGAATTTAATGTTGAATTATTCGAATCTTGTGAATACTACTGGAAGTTTAACTCAAATGCTTCCAAGTTCCACTTTCTATTTTATGGATAATCTTATTGCTACCTTTAATCCAACCTTTCTAGTGGAAGCTATTCGAAATGTTTTACAAAATGGAGGATTTAACACATATTTGTCCTATTCGAAACCTTCCTCGAACTATGATATGGAATACTTCTCCATGCTTCAAAAATCAGATCTGAAACCAGTTTCTCAACTCATGATTCATCCAAATTGTTTCTGCTATTACAACTTGTATGCCTCTCAATATTATTTCAGAGATTCTTACCTTCTCAAACTAATCTTCAATGATATAATCTATTTTGGAATATTTTTTATTGGAGTTTTCATCTTCCTCTTTAATTGTGTGAGTTACTGCTTGGATTGTAAACTTTTTGTAAAGAAGAGAATTCTCCTTCCCTTATTAGGACCTCCAACGTTGATTGTAATCTCAGCATGTTACACTGTATTTTTGAGATCGAAATTTTCAGTGGCCACTTATTGGATTCTTGTGATTATTGCTGTTTTTCCTGCTCCAATTCTAATTGGTACTTATTTAGTTTCCTTATTTAGATTTTCCTATTGAAAAATATGGATTTGTGGCAGAAAAAGATTTTCAAATCACCCAAAATTCAGAAACACTTGGCTTCCACATGTACTTCAATGGTATTTTCCATAATTACAACCTTAATTGTCCTTGTCATTTGTTTGGCACCGATTGTCACTACTTCTGTGGCTATTTTGTTTAGTTCCGCAAATATTCCACAAGAATTGTTTATTCTATTGATGGGATTTGAAGTTCTCTTCATGCTATTGTTTGCATTGATATTTTTCATAGTTGACTTGATCAATACTGGAGCTGCAATGATTAAGAGGAAAGGTTTAGGATATTATTTCTTCTATGATGATCCTTTCTATTACAGAATTGACTTGTTTATCATGATCTTAATGATGGGATCTGTCATTCCAATCATTGTTGGTTCAGTTGAGGATGGAACTCCCTATTTCATTGTTCGAAAGGTCTTTACAGTAGTTTTCTTTGTCATGTTCTATGCAATCATTGGTGGAACTGTGACAATTGCTCACTGGATCAACAAGTTCAGAAGACTGAAATCCAAATACAGAAATGCACAAGTTACCACATTGGAATCATTCTTGGAAGATCAGCAATTTAGAGAAATGTTTCGAACCTATTCCAAAAATGAATTTTCATTGGAAAATATTATCATGTATGAAGAATTGGAAAAGCTAAAAAAGAACAATAAGGTAACCCCTCAGGAATTGAAATCTCTTCAAGAGAAATTCCTCCTTTCATCCTCTGTTCATGAAGTTAATTATCCATCGGCAGTTAAGAAGAACTTTCAAGAATTATTGGATTCGTATAAGGATGAGGACGTTTCTTCCAATGACAGTGATTCAACCACACAAACAAAATCATCCAATTCCCTTAAACAATCAACAGGACTTCCAAAGAAGGGAACTGTTATGTTGGAAAAGATGTTAGAATTGGTCATGCCAGAATTATTGAAAAACATGTTTGACACATTTTCTCGCTTAAAGACAACACCTGAATTTGGGCATTGGTTTGAGATGAAGCAAATACAGACAACAGAATTGGGAGAGGAACAACACCAAGAACAACCAAAAGATGAGAAAGTTTAAAAACAGCTTAATCCAATAAAAATAACATCTCAAAGTATGGGCAGAAATCCTGTATTGTTGGATTTGTTCTCTATTCCAAGTCTACCTTGAATTTTAACCTTTTTCCTTCCTGAATGATGGATTGTTCACCAAAATGTCTTAAAATTGAACCATATTCAATTCATCACACTCAATATTTCGAGGTAAACACGTTAATGAGGAAATAAGATTCAAACTATTGTGCTCGTCTCGTGGTGTAATGGTAGCATAGTGGACTTTGAATCCATTGACGGAGGTTCGATTCCTCCCGAGACGGTAAACGTGGCGAGCGTAAAAAATTTTGGTTTTTACAATGTGTAATAGCTCCAGAT
Source organism: Naegleria gruberi (assembly GCF_000004985.1). Classification (NCBI taxonomy): domain Eukaryota; phylum Heterolobosea; class Eutetramitea; order Acrasida; family Naegleriidae; genus Naegleria; species Naegleria gruberi. Next base: position 107,826 of record NW_003163267.1, read on the forward strand.
AAATTAAACAATAACACCAACCAGCTGACGCAGATTAATAACGCATATGGAAAGAGAATAAACCATTGGTTGGCTATTATTGTAATGTTTGTTGTTCGGTTCAATGGTTATCTTCTGGAAACCAGTTCCATATTTGGCAAGTTGCAATATTCACACTTATCGAAAAAGTATGAATATCTCTAAAAAAACAGCCGGCTAGCAGCCTTGCAAGGTCATCTAATTGGTTTCCTTTCATTCCAACATTATCACAACAAAAACAAATAACACTGCATTCGTTAGAAACAGTGAAGAAACTTGCCCACCTTTCAAATTTCAAAACTTTTACTGCCACTACTGACGACTCTTCAAATAACAATGTCTCCTCTCCAGTGTTTACTATTGATGATTTTGATGATACTCTGTTGAGTGCCATAGATCAGTCGATTTCCTTTCTCTTCATCTTGTTGTTCATTTCACTCATTCTTGTCATGATTATTTTCATTGTGAGGAATCAAACTTGGAAGACACTGAGGAAGGCTCAAAGAATTGTTCTCATTCTCGTGAATACATTGTTGATTGTTCAAACATTGGCATTGTGTGCAAGAACTGCTTATACTTTTTGTAATATTTCCATTGTTGAACGATTTCACAATTATTTGAAAGTGAATAATGTGAATGAAACAGATCAACTCTATCAAGATGTTATGATCAATAGGAATAGTACATTGACAACAGAAACTGTTGGGATACCATATGCTGATTTAGTGGGAATGTTTTTCTCGAATGGAATTGAAACCTTTTTAATACTGTTAGCTCTCTTGGTGATTAATGAAATTGTGCACTACATTTCTCATCTATTCTTCAATCTGATCAAATATTCACAAGGAATATTGAAATCAAAGAGAACCAAAATTATCAGAAAGATATTCGATATTTCCTTTTTCATTAGTTCTGGAGTTTTCTTTGTCTTGCTTATTGCAATTTTAGTAATGCTCATAATAGTCAAACTGAAAGTAATTGAAGATATATTGTTCATATTCGTGATTGCTTGTTTCGCATTCTTTGCAATTCAATTAATTGTTCAAACAATTGCAATTTCAGTAAGTTTTCATTTAACATTCTCATAATTCTAAATGCTAATACTCATTACTCATTTTGAAATTCAAATAGATTGTATTTTCAAGAGTGATTATACTCCTCAACAAGACAAGAAAACAATTCAAAGATCAATCTCAATCCTATTCATGGAAACAACCCATTCTGAAAATTATCATTTTGCTTTCAGTTTTGATATTTTCAACATTTTTTCAAATTATTGCAGTTGGATTGGGTGCTGTTAGTTTTGTTTGGAATTATTCATCATTATTTTATGATTTTTTGAATTGTTTGGGAATTTTAATATTTTCAATTTTGGTCATGTGTTTATATCATCCTTCCTTTGATTTTTTCAATAGAAATCAATCCGAACAAGACACAACAAATACTAATACCGATACTAACAATACTCAAACTAGTCAATCTAAGGTTTAATCCGGTTTTTCTTTGTACAATCTTCCTTATGGTAGAATATGTTCCAAAAATTACTATTAATACTATTATTTAAATCATGATGAGATGATGTGGTGAAATTCTTGGAGTTAACAGATGTGAAACTACTCCAACAATCAACAGGGTCGGGTTGCCAATATTTTGGTGTAATTTTTTCATATGAACAATCCAAAATAGGAATTTATTATTATTTAAAATAATTTAAAAATTGCAATTTAAAAAAAAATGCAACTAGAACTAACAGAAGAAGTTCGGACGCTCATTTCTGAAATCTTGGAAGATGCTTATTTGGAAGGTGATACATACCAATTGATTGGAGAAATCTATGAAACCTATTTACAATTTAGTGAAGAGATGAATAATAATGAAACGGAAACACTGGACAGATTTATAACCACAGAAAAAGGAACGGATGATCTGACCAGTTTATTCAAATTACTTTATACATATGATTCGGAATTGGATGAATCGTTCGGATTTCAACATGGTGAAATTCCTCTCATGTTGATGAAACCCTTCATGATGATGGAAAATACTTCTCCGAATAATTGTAATTTAATATTTCGGCCATTCCCTAAATTTAAAAAAGAAATTCCATCATGGATATTTAAATATTCCTTTTATACATTTGAAACGGTGGAGGAATTACCTTTGAATGATTTTCTGGAAACTTTCTTTGTGTTTTTAAGTCATTTTGAAAGACGATTTTGGGGAGATGAAACTTTGTGTCCTAAATGGGGAGAAGCTGAACAAATCCTGTTCGATAAATGCATGACTATCTTTGGTAGAATTCAATTGAACACTCGTCCAAAAAAGCATGTAGAGAAATTTGAATTGCTCAAATTAATCTTTGAACACCTTGAAAATACAGAAACTCAAAAGAGTCATGTCATTACGTATTTTAGTGATTCTTTAACCAAGCTTTTTGCATTGGAATTTGAAAAATTAAAGTACATGGAAAGAAATGAAGAAAGAGCCAAAAGACTTGAGAAAACATTGAGTCTAATGGAGGGATTGAATTCAAGAGAGAGAACATTTCTTGGAGAATTATTTAGTATCGTTGGAGATTCATTGGAAGATTTGGAAATTAGACATTCTGCTTTACGCTTAACTCAAAATTGTAGTTTTAGTGTTGATTTTCTGTCTATGTGTGCCAAGTGTTGCGATTCTAAATTTCCAAAATCAATTATCCAAACAGCATTTCAAATATGTGTAATAATGAAGGGCTTCATTGACCCTGATAGAATGAGCATGCAAGATAGCAACGAGTTGAGTCGCTTATTGGTAAATGCTGCTATTAATTTTAATGTGGAAAATGTTGCAAACGCCCTCACTCTTTTTACCTTCATTATATTACGTCAAGATTTTCTTTTTCCACAGGGTGAGGATGAATTAGTACACATAATTTATTTACTTAGAGCAGGTAAATACATTTCTGAAATTAGAAATCCTCAATTTGGCTGTTTGGCTCATGTTATACGATTCATTTATAGTAACTGTACTAGTGGGACTATTTCTATAGTTTTACCCAGATATTTTGAAGAAATCAAGAAAAACACTAATGCACCAACAGCTGATTTAGTAGAACAATTAGCTGAAGCATACCTAACAATGAAAAAATTAATAAGCCTACCATTATGTAGCCCTAAGAACAGAGAAACTTTGAACACTCTTTCTAATGATATTATTTTGTACGTTTATGAGTATTTCAAAAATAGACCATATGTTTCTGACAATTTGACGCGAGTAATTATTTCAAACAGATTGTATCATGATCTTCCAAAACTAGAATCTTCCAAATCAAATCTGGAAGTTTTGTTTACAGCATGTGCAAATCCTACATCCTTTAGGTATTTGGATTTTATGAATTTATTAGCCGAAATGTTGATAGTTGGACTGCCAGTGCTTGTGGACCAATTAAAAAGACCAACAACAGTTATTTTGAGCGATCCCGAATTTAGTTTGATTCAAGTTGGTCTCGTCAATCTTGTTGCTAGAGAATTTGCTCATACTTTATTCTACCGACACGTGGAACAATACGGCAGCGATATTGAATTTTCTAATGACACATTATGTGGAGAGTACTCTCACGATCTAGCTCTATATGGATTTTTATTGTTTATGGATGATTTATTGGAAAAGGGGTGTAGTGTAATAACTCTTGTTACTATAGATATTGATGAAAATCTAAAATATAATTCCTTAATTAATTCAATTTACAAACGAGTCCTCCACAAGATTAGTGCCCATAAATTGGGTTAGATATTTTGATAAACGTACTTTACAAATAATAATAACAAAGTATTGCAAAGTAATTGCTCCAAGTTCAACATTTTATTGAATTAAAAATTATAGATTGGCTTAAGCTTGAAAGGCTTTTTGACAGCTGGAGCAGAACCAACACTCTTGGTGGAAACAGTGCTCTTCTTGACAACAACTGGAGCCTTCTTTGGCTTACCGGCTTTCTTTGGCTTAACAGTCTTGGTAGTCTTGGTTGGTTTGGTAGTTCTAACAGCTTTAGTGGAAGCTCTTCTAGCAACTGGAGCCTTTCTAAGGTTCTTCTTAGCAGCCTGAATATTATTAAGGATTAATAGATTATTAATAAGCATATTTAAAATTGAAAATACTCACAGCAGCCATACCGAAAGTGGCAAAGCACAAGACAGCGATCAAGAGACAGGCAATGATAATCTTTGCGTTCATTTTGTTTTGTTTTTTTTGTGAATAATGTTTTCAAAGAGATGGAGAGGATGCTCTGTATTTATACAGCTTATCTAAGTCGAAGAATATCACCCACTGAATCTTCAATTGATGGTGTAAACATGCCTTACTGCTTTCAATTACGCGCATAGTTCATGATGATTGGATGGTGAAACTGTGATCACAGCAGTAAAAAGATGTTACGATCAATGGATGAACTTGTTATCCCTCTCCCTCAATATTCCAATCAGTAATTCCACGCAGCAAAGGAGAGATATCGACCCCATAGTCACACTGTAATAGCTCCGATTATCAAGGAATTAGAAACATTTCGGGTTTTTTGTGTGGGGAATAAACGGGAGTGCCCAAATCAACAAAATGTATAGAAAGTTCTTCTTGTGTGTCCCTTTCTCTTATTGAACGGGATGAGCTTCATATTTTATAAGTAGTAAGGAGCCTTGAAACTCTAATGATTTTGAAGTTATTTAATTCTTACTTTGGTGGAAGATTATGAAATGGCTTGATACTGCATCTAATGGGATTAGATGAGGTAGAGAATAATATTTGTACTTTGAATTGTTGATCATTGAATTCGGCTGATCATACAATGGCTTTCTTTCTGCTATTGATAGAAGCTATGGTGTATGTTCCACTCCAGATTGGAGCTTTCCTTCGTTCTTATTGCTGGCTTTGAGTAAAACTCTAAAAAGTAGAACTAATTTCACAACTTGGACCCTTCTTGATTTTCCCGTAATCAAAAGACGATTTTCTCACGTTTTGAACAAGTCGTCATTGGAAATGGATTTGAATTAAGATACAATATGAAAACATTTTGTGCTTGAAAAGAAACAAGACTAAAATGATACTAGTATAAATATGTTGATCTTCCTTTTTCATAAAAATTCCAAAATCAAGAAGTAATCTTACTAAAAACTTTGCATAAAATTAAACATAAAAAAATGGGTTTCGAATTTAGAAGATTTAAACAAATCAATGCTCAAGAATATCAACTTGCAGTTTCCGAAAACAAAGATCAAATGGAGACAAAGGATGATAGTTATTTCATCATTGTGGATAAAGAAGGAAAGATTGTTATTCCAGACACCATTGGAATCAAATTGGCAGACATGACAGATTTGGAAATTAAGGTTCAAAAAAAAAAGAAAGCAGGCATTGAAAAGTGGAAGAAAATTCATATTGCAGAAAAAGTCGATGCTTCAGATCAGGAAAGTTTATTGAAAACCATTGAGAATCAATTGAAAATCAATGATATATTAGATATTTCGTTAAGTTCAGACACTCATAAAGCAATTATTGCTCTCACTCATAAAATTAGGAAACAGACACAACTACAAGCTCAAAAGTATGAACTTGGTTTCTTTTCATTGAAATTTGAGAATATGAATGAAGCTTATTATAAAACTGTCAATATTGAAGGAGAAAAAGAGATTGACAACATTGATAAGCAACTTATTGAAAAGGATCTACCACTCTCATCTCAGGATATTCAGGTGTTAACATGTGGCTATCCAGAATTGCTTACAAAGAAGTATTTAGAAATGGCACAACAATCTAAATAGAAATAAAATAGTTTTTCATTGCTCCCAACCCAAGGGAATGCACTCTGAAAATCTCTGCAATTGTAAAGTTTACCCTCTAAATTTGATCATTCAACCATAATCAAGTCATTATGACTAGATTAACGAATTGAAGTTCGCAGTCAGGTATATTGAATATTAAATCACCTTCTGTCCGATTTGTTGAATCATTTTCCAACCAGAACCCTAAATTATTCATATCCTCTTCCTGTAATTGAATATAAAACTTTGCATTCGTTCCAAAAATTTGAAGATTGTGTGAGGACCTAATTTTGAATATTTGCTTATTGTTCTCCTTGCACTGTTCCAATGTAAAGGTAATGTCCTGATCGTTAAAATTGAGCTCCTTCTTATTTTTTTCTTCTGAAAGAGTGGTATGAAGAATTCTATTACCTTTCCAAAAAAGATTAATAAATAAATGTTAATATAAACTTACTAAAAACGGTTGAGTTTGGAAACTTTTTAAATTTTTTGATAAATGCCTTCAAAATCTTTTGCTTTGCAAGTGAAGTAATTTCGGATTGGTTCAATAACAATTCAAGGCTATTCTCTGAAAGATCAGTAATTGTGAGCGATGGCCCCACAGCAAAACAACTTGCAATAGCAATGTGAATCTGTTCAATACGGTCTAATTTGAAAAGAATGCAGAATCTCAATAAAATTGATGCTTCTTTCACAATTTTTAAAATGCATTCGTCATCACCTAAATATCGTGCCAGTTCAATTAATTTAAATTTCATATCAAAATCCGTTATTGATACCGTATCGCTTGTTAGATAATTTACATAGGTGTCAAACACTTGAATGTGATTTGTTGGTTCTTGAAAAATATCATTTTCAATAGGTCTCAAATCAAGAATAATTTGATTTTCATCTTTTTCATTGAAATCCTTCCAATTTGAGCTCAACATGGTTGATAAATATTTTGATTTTTTCAAATACATTTTTGAAAGTCTAAAATCTCGTTCTTCAAATCTAATAATCACTAGTTCCATATCATTTTCATCTATAATTTGTAAATCCTCATTGTGTAAATCCTCAATTACAAACTGATCATTAGGATTTTCAATAAATTTAAAATTATTAGTATTCACACTCTTTAAACGCCAGAATAGTGCCTTTTTCAGATCTTTTTCAACTCCATATCCGTTAGAATATGCATTTGCAACATTATTTTGAGATTGTTTTACATCCTTTTCAGCACCTTTCATGTACCACTCGAAAGCCTTTTCTAAATTTTTCTCAACTCCCCTTCCATTACGATATAAAAAGCCAATATTAGTATATGAATCTGTATTGCCATTTTCAGAAGCTGTTAGATACCATGTCATAGCTTTTGCATAATCTTTCTCAATTCCTTCTCCATTCTCGTAGGACCATCCAACATTGAATTGTGCATCTGCATGACCATTTTTGGCAGCTCTCAAATACCATTCTACTGCTTTGGATAGATCTTTTTCTACTCCTTCTGCATAATCATACGCACATGCAACATTGAATTGTGCTTTTGCATAACCATTTTTAGCGGATTTCAAATACCACTCAAATGATTTAGGTTTATCTTGTTCAACTCCAACTCCCTTATCGTATGATGCTCCAATGTTGAACTGTGCAATTTCATTACCATTTTCTGCAGCTTTTAAATACCATTCCATGGATTTCGAAAGATCCTTAGCAACCCCTTCACCTGAACGATAGAGAACTCCAATATTATTTTGTGATTTTGCAAGATTCCTATCGGCAGCTTTCAGATACCATTCCATTGCTTTCTTATAATCTTGTTCTACTCCTAAACCATGATGATAGAAATAACCAACTTTATGTATTGATTCTAAACATCCTTGCTCTGCACCTTTAGAAAACCATTCAAAGGCCTTCTCACTATCTTTTTCAACTCCACTTCCATCCATATATTTGCACCCTAGAGTGTAATACGATTCGGTGCTTTGATTTACGGCTTGTTTTTTACTACTTGGTTCGTTTTTAATAATTTGTTGTTGCGGATCATTACTTTCCGAAGATGAAGGAGTGTCTGTGTTATTAATAATCATTTGATCATTCTCATTAATTTCATCATGTTCTGGTGCCTCTCTACATCTTTTCATTTTTTTTTGTTTTTTTTGTTTTTTCAAAACTTTACAATGAGTTCAGAGTTAGCATGTTGTAGAATTCACTTCGTTTTATTGTCAATATTTTGTTTATCAAATTGGGAACAACGAAAGGTTTTGAAAGTTACACAATTAATGTAGAATAATCGAAATTGTGAATATAGAAGTTTCCATATTTTTCATTTTACCAAGTGAGTGTTGCATCTTATTGGGACTCATATTTGTCATGATTTATCCACACCACGACCATGAGCTTAAATTTTCAATGTTTATGTAAAGTTTCAAATCGATTTTATCTGAAAGTCAATATAACACTATATTGATGACTAATAGTGTCTATTACTGCCTTTTGATAGATTATTATCTATAAGTACATTTTGTGATACGCATATTAATGTGTAGGGGTCTTGGCGCAGTCGGTAGCGCGTAGGTCTCATAATCCTAAGGTCGTGAGTTCGATCCTCACAGACCCCAACTTTTTGTTGCTAAAACTTGATGGTGAAAGTCTCAGCTATTTTGGAAGGGATATTTTTATTAAACATTTTTAAAATTAAATTAATTAAAAATTACGACATGCTAATCCCAACTCGACAGTCCCATGCCATCTTCTCTTCTCAGTACCAATTAAACTATTAATAATACATTACTAGATTATAAAAATATTATCATCAACACCTTATAACATTTCCTTTTACAATGATCACCTTGTATTTAGATGCGGACTTTCAATCATCAAGTCTAAAGAGCAAACTTTCTCTCCAATACACTGGTAACAACAAGAAACAATTATTAGGACCAGTCAAGAGCGAAATTCATAAATCTGCCACCAGAGGAAAGATGATAACAACATCATCAACACCCTATTTTGCTTTTTCTAATCACTTCCATTCTCCGTATGATATTGTCATTGCTCCAAGGTTGAATTGTATAGTTGTCTCTGATTTTGGCAATGAACGTCTCATGTTCTTCTACTTGATGTCCAAGAATTATAGAAAAAGTGTTCCCGTTGCTTTTATGCCAACTGGTTTGTGTGTGGAGGAGAGAGGCTGTACATCATCTCGTTTATGGAATGTCTCTTCAACAACAACAACAAATACTAGTACTAGCCCTAGAGCTCTAGATAGTAATGATGAGCAATCATCCGATGATGATGATGATGATGATAATGAATTTAATGATGAAGAAAAGAACAGAGAGGATGCTCTTATATTGGCTGGAGGATATTGTCACTTGATGAAGGTGAATTTAAAGGTATTGTGGAAGACCAATAATATCAAGTTGGGAGCTCTTGATAGGGATTATACGTGGTGTGTAGGAATTTTGGATGAAAGTGGGAGGACAGAATTTAAGGAACCATCATCAATTTCCATTTCGTTCGGAAAGACATTTAGGGATAATGTGGTGTTTGTGGCTGATAATTACAATCATGCTATCAAGATTGTTTCAACTGTGGATGGAAGTATCTTACAATCAATTACTCGATATGTGAGTTATTCATTGGGTAAAGAAATTCATGTGAAGAATCCGAACATTGTCAATGTGGAATGTTTCACAAAGTTTGGAGAGGTAATTATAGCAAGTCCAGACAAGAATAACATTCATATTATTAGAGAAATTAGTCCAAATGAATGGATTCTTGTCAAGGAGATTGGAAATAATTCACTCTATTCCCCTTTTGGAATTTGTATAGATCAAGTTAGTCCCTTCAATTACAAATTGATCGTTTCAGATTCATATCATTCATCTCTGAAAATACTAGATCGATTTACTGGTCAGGAAGAACAAACATTTGGCAGTAAGGGAAAATCTCTTGGTCAATTCCATCACCCATACGGATTGTGCTATAATAGAAGACAACAGGAAATATTACTCGTTGATAGAAATAATTCTCGTATTCAGGTTATCAATTATTCTTAATATCAAATGTATTGGTTCCCTTATTACCCTGTTAAAAAAGCAAAAACAATCAAGCAATTAATGGAAAGCAAACTTTTAAGAAGAAAAAAATTTCCAACAAAAACGTGAAATTCCAACAATAAAAAAATGGCACCAAACAAAAACAGCAGCAACAATACACAAAATTCGAAGGCTTGGCATTCGGTGAGGAGAGCCTCCCAATCAACACAACAACCCAGTTTAGCCATAGAGGATAGTGTGGATTTGGGAGCAGTTTGCGAAACTCCAGTTACAGCCAAAACACCCATTCGGGAAGCTTTCGAAAATATTGGAAATTATAGTAAATCATCAACATCACAAAAGAAGGCTTCTTCATCGTCATCACAGAATGCTCGGAAGCAACAACAAGAAGAGGAATCACGAAAAGATGACGGTGATGGAGAGATGGAATTTAATTTCTCTGATTTGGAAGAGGATGAAGATAAATCAGAGAAGAAACAAGAAGAACAATTCGAACGATCGCCAGTGTTCTACTCATCGGAGAGTGATGCACCTCCAACAAAAAACACCAAATCAAAGAAAACCTATCAACCAACACAGGAGCAAGCATCTGAAAAGGAAGAAGATGAAGAAAAACAAGCAAAACAATCATCTAAATCAATAGTCAGTGGTAGTAGTAAACAACGTGCTTCTGACTATTCTCAATATTTCACACCAGATGAGGATGAAAATGAAAAGGAAAAGGAAGGCTATTCTTTGAGGAAAACTCCAACAAGAGTCTATCAGGAAAAGAAGAAGAGGAAAAAGATGATAAAAAAGAAGGAAATTTTGATCAGTTCCGATGAAGAGGAAGATGGTCAAACTTTGAGGAATGATAAAATGTATGATAGTGACGAGATACCTGATGAAGATATTGAAGCAATGGAAGAACAAGAAAGAGCTAGGAAGAGGAAACAACCACAAACTGAGGAAGAAAGAAGAGAACGAGAAAAACAAGAGGAGGAGAGAAAGAAGGCCGAACTGAAATTGAGGAAAAAGAAATTGACAGAACTTTCAAATTCAATGAGAAAGAAAAATCAACACAAATCCATTTATATTGAGGAGGAGGATGAGATTTCAAAGGATTTATTTTCGAGTGGAAAGAGAAAGTCAACATTTGATGATGATGAGCTATTCTCTCAGCCATCATCTAAGGAAGAAAAAGAAGTCTTCTCCTCTCCAAAGAAGAGACTAAAGAAGAAGTCTGGTAGTCCAGTCGGTTCAACAATCACATTCGACAAGGAGGATAGTGATGATGCCAATAGTGAAGAGTTGGAAAATTTAGCAAAGGAAATTAGAGAAAATAATCTACTTTTGTCTGCTAAAAAGAAGAAGAAACCACTCAGTCTAAAAACTCAAAAAAGAAAGTCACACAGTAGCTCAGAAGAGGAAGCTCCACGAAGAAAATCAACAAGTACTAGAAAAGGTAGAGATCAAGACAGTGAAGATGAAGATGATGGTATGGTTACCATGAGTCAATTTATTGTAAGTGATGAGGAAGAGGATGAAGCACCTGAATACAACGTCTATAGAATGGTCGACATGATGGAAAATGATATGGATTCACAAGAGTTCCACTCCATTCTCACAAGTAATACCAGACTCTCCTCAGATTTCAAATCTTCCTTTGCAATCTATATTCATTTTATCACTTCACACTTGCTGGATGAGGATTTTATTCAATCTCTCAAATTTAAAGATAGAACTCACTTTGCTAATGCCTCAAAAATGGTGGAAGGTAAATTGGAAACGGTCAAGGACAGCTTAATTTATAGCTCAGCTTGGAAATCGAGACACAAGAACCTTCTCCAATTCTATCCAATCATTAAGGCTAGAGAAATTTCTCTCAAGGATACTGAAATTGACAATAGCGACAAGTGTTGTCAAGCTTGTGGCAGAAAGAACCATCAAGCTGAATATACACTCATATTCAAACCACCAAGAGCTACCACTAAATATGAATTTTCATCCGGAGCTCACATCAACTGGATAGATTCACCAGAGGAAGATTCGGAGGAGGATAATGATTTTATTCAACTCTCACAAAGAAGAGCAGTAACAGGTAAAAAATGTAAATATACTAAGGAGAAGTCATTCGTTGGATCGACCTGTTACAAACGATCCTTATTGTACCATAGTTTCCAACATTACAAATTCCATTTAATTCAACATATTATCAACAAGATTGACAAGATTGCCACCAATTTTGAAGGAGAAGAAGAAATTACAAGCGACTATATTTTGGACAAGATTGTTTCTAAAAAGAGTTGGATTGAATCACTCTACAAAAAGTATCTCAAATTAATTGAGGAAGCAGAGGCTAGTTATACCAAATCGAAGGATGCTGGAGTTATTGATGTGGTTGATGAATTATTCGATGTCTATGATTCAGAGGAGGAAGTAATCAATTCAGATCCAGAAGAAAAGGACAATGACTTTATTGTTACCAACACACGTGGAGGACTTCGATTGAAACGAACCAAACCAAAATCAGATGATGAGCAAGATCAAGACGATGCTGAGCTCATTGACACCACAGAAGAACAAATACCTCCTCAAAAGGAAAAGCCAAAACAACCAAGAGAATTGAAATTATCATTTGCAGTTTCTCCCATTCCTGTTGAAGACGATGAAGAAGATAAAGAGCTTGACTTTTTGGATAAGGAAGAAGACATTCCAAAACCGCTCTCACCAAAAGAAAATTCAAAAAAGACGGAAGAGAAAATCCCAGATTTGAGTGGATATCTTGACTCGTCAGATGACGACATTCTCAATTATAATTTTTAAAAATACAATTTAATATTAACATGTTTACAATGTATTGATTTGATCATCTCTTAATCCTTCTTCACACCAGGACTAATCCATTGCAAAACACTTGGTTGATTGTAAACCCACTTTCTGAAATCTTCTTTTGAAATCTTTCCCTTATGTTCTCCTTCAGAATCCCTCTCAGCTTGTTCAAAACATTTATCCACAATTGAATCAATTTCACTTTGTTCAATGACTTTGTGTGATGTAGTTTCGTATTCTGGCAAATTTAAACTCTTTCTCACATCCGATAAGAGAGCAAGACTCTTATTGAAAAGACATGATAAAAGATGAGACATTTCATGTCTTTCAATAAATCCATTTCCATCTTCATCATAAACAGAAAAGATGACTATTTCCAATATATTATTTCTAATAACATTTCTGTGTGAAACTTACAATTAAGAATATTTTGAAAATAATTCTGCCAATTCTAACTTTCCGACTATTTCGAATAAATTAACAAGACGAAACTAAGTTTCCACTTACAATGTGTCTTATCTTGAAGTTCTACGATGGATTTTTCAACATTTCCTCGTTCCTTCTTTTCCAACAACATTCTAGGACTAATTTTGATGGCTGCCAAACGATCAATCACATCAAGAGAATCGTATCTTTTAATTTGCAATCGATTAGCACTATTCGAAATTAGACGAAACCATAAAATTAATAAAATTAACATACAGTGACTTGTTGACGGCTTTCAAAGGTGTTTTATGAAGAGTTTGCACTGGCTCTTCGTCATCTCCTGTTGTTTCAATTACTGGATTAGCTTCAATATCTTTCAATGACATTTTTTTAAAGGTTGGACCTTGATTAATGACAGGTAAAAAATATTGAATTTCACATCAAATCTTTGACATTTTAAAAAGGAAGCTTTTCATCAAGTATGATCCTCAAAAAACCCTTCATATTAATACACCATTAACATTGTAAACTATTTAACTCTTTACAAAATTAAATATCAATATAATAACTATACACTTTACAATATTAAATACTTTGCAATGCAAATCCCATTCTGCACTCATTCCTGCATTTTCTTGAACGTGAACTTTGAAATTGCACTTTTGAAACTTTAAAAAAAAATGCTCGAAAATCAAAACCCACACGAAAATACAAATAATAATTCATCATCTACATTAAAGATGATAGGATCAGGATCAGTTCAATCAATTGAGAAGAGTGTATTCATTGATATGGATACATTGTGTTATCCAAAATTGCAACACCTCTCACAAGTGGAGGAAAATATCAAGGGAGGATTATTCTATTGAAGATGGTAAGGAACAGCCATTTGTCTTGTTGGAAAAATTGGATGGAAGTCTCTGTTCACCAATTATTGAGAGAGTTGTTTCAGAAAGTGATGCTTCTAGTTTGAATAGCTCATTGAAAAAGAATAATTTTGCTTCAGTTTCTGCAGAGAAAATTGAAAAGAGAGCATATGATACTTTCAGATTGAGAATGAGAACTAAATTGTCGCATACCAATGCTATTGTAATGGGTATGGAAGAGTTGATTTATGATTTGGGAGACGAAGGAACAAGGAGAAATGCCAAAGGAGAGGATATCAAGTTAATATTGAATGATCATTTGAAGAATGTTCCAACTTTCGAATACAAGACAAGTGAAATGACAAAAGAAGAGGAGGAATATTTGGTTTTCAAAATTGATGAACAAGCTTTGGAAATTGATGCCAATTTCACTCAACTCTCTGAAAAAGTGCAAAACTTTATCAGATTTTGCATTCATTGGATAAATAAGGGTTTCACACCACTCTTTGAATTCTTCAGTAAGGAACACAAGATTGTCATTGATTATGGAGACAAACCATTCCTATCATTGTTGGCTCTTAGACATACAGTGGATGGTTACTTCCTCCCATATTCACAAGTCAAGAAGAGTGCTCAACAATATGGCATTGACTGTGTCAAGGAATGCTCAAATGAACAAGTCATAGAAGCAGCCAAGACAGGAGATATGGATGAAATTTTGAAAGCCATTCGAAATGAAAGAGGCGTCGAAGGATATGTCCTTGTGTTAAATAATGGTTGGATGTTCAAAGTCAAATCCATGTGGTACAATAACATTCACAAAACCAATGGATTTATCAGTAAGGGAGAATTGAAAGAATCTAGAATATGGCAATATTGTTTCGATTCAAAAATTGATGATGTTATAGGATTTGTTAGAAGAGACGAGGATAGAATTCGTCTACAAGAATTCAATGACACTGTCATCAATGCTCTGAATAATTATGTCTCAAAAGTTCAACAATTCAAAGAGATAATTCAACTTGAATTACAGAAAGAATTCCCAAATACACCAATCGAAGAAATTCCAATGAAAGATTACTCAAGAGTTGCCAAACAAGTAATTAAGGATGAACCAAATTATGTTTTCACAGCACTCGTTGTAAATAAGAAGGATCAAACCAGTTTATCATCACTCATTAAGGAATATTGTAGTAGAAATGTTGTCAATCAATTGGGATCTATCAAAAACATGCTAGGTTGTCAAGACATTGAATTTATTTCCAGAAGTGAAATTAATAGAAGAGCAAAATTGCAGAGACAGAAAGAAGGAGCTACACAAGAAGAAGAAGTCAACCAAGAAGAGGACGAAGATTCTGAAGATGCTGCTGAAGATTTATAAATCTTAAGATATTCAGAGAGATAATAAGAGACCTAATGCCTTTCAATACCAATTTTTCTCTAACTCAAAACCAATAATCTAGATCACCATTCTTGGTTTCCCGCCGATTTCTTTCATTTAAAAAATAAAAAAATTCACCAATAATTGCTAATTGAGATGAGGATTGATGGTTGTTGATAACTTCAAGTATCAATCTCGGAATAGTCGAATACTATGGCAATAATGAATCTCTCCATCTCTAAACATTATAATTACATGAACAAATTAAAAGTTTAACGACATCAAGGGAAACAATATTGCCAAATACACAGAGATGATGTTCTGTGATTTGTTGTTTCCAGAAAATTGTTTAATTGGGAATTAATTTCTATACTGACTAGTGTTGATGATTATTACAGTTTATTGTTCTTCGATACTTTACATCAATCGGAGATTAATTAATAGAAAAAAGATGCAAGATAGTTTCGCCTCTTTTAAACACCAATCAGGCCAAAACATGATGAACAGTAGTACAATGGATAGTCAATCTATTGTTGGTCAATCCACTCAATTCTCTTTCGAATTGGAATCAGGAACAGACCAACAACCTGATTTGATATCTTCCTTCAATGAAAAGATAACTGGACATCTTACAGACCTTCAATCAAATTCGAGTTATAATGGTTGGAAATCTATGATATTGTATGGAGCCATCAATTTATATTATTGGTACCTGTTGATAGTGTTACCTTTGGTTCCAACATTTTCTCAGGAAATTTTGAATCCGAATACAACAACCTCTCCATTTGGATATTATGGATCTTGGATATTTAGAGGTATGGCCTTCCCTCTGACTTTGGGATTAGACTTACTACCATACGATGGATTTGTGGGTGTTGGAATAGTTGTGCTTTTGGTTACCTTTTTCCTCACATGTTTACATTTACAAAATCTTACACCTAAACGAAATGCTAAACTTCAAGAGATACTATCAAAGATATTGGGAATTGCTACACACACCTTCCTGTTTATTGGCCCAGCCATGATGTATGCTCTGACAAACTTTACCGATTGTCGATCCACAACTGAGGATGGAGTTTTGTCTTTCATGTTGAGTAGAGATAGTTCAGCTGAATGTGTGGCTGGTACAAATATCATCTTTATGGTCTTGGCATGTATTGCTCTAATATTTCTAGAGATGGTTATGTTTTTCTCTGGTTTCGTATATCCAATCTTTTCGAGCACTGGTACTATTGCCTTCCTTCCACAAGATAACACTCCTGTAGCTTTGGTGTTTGCCTCTGTGGGACTAAGAATAATGACTTCTTTCTCAATTCCATCCAATTATTTGTATGGTAGAGCTGTCTGTCATATTGTCATTGGTATTATTCCTTTAATTGTTATGTTTTATCAAGTTCCTTTTGTACGAATGATTGAGAATGCAATTTATACGGGAATTTTAGGTGCCTCTATTGGATCTGCTGTAGGAGTATTGGTTAGCACGTTTGTGAGCTCGGGAACTGATATTGGCATGTCTTTGGGTATGCTAGGTATGACAGTTGGTTGTTCTCTCCTTTTTGGATTGCTTTGCTCTTTAATCATGTTCTTTTACTTGGTTGTGACTGTCAAGAGAGTGAGAAATTTCCTTAAATCCATTGATGAAGATATTCAAATTATCACTCCTCTCATTGAGAACACTCTAGGGTTAAGAAATATGGAAATATTCTTCAGATTATCCCTCAGAAAACGATTTAGTCCTGATTTTAATGAAGATGATGAGAACCTGGAAGATTTTCCTCGCTGCCTTATCTACGCAAAGAGAGAAGCAATGAATAAGAGCTTTATAAATACAGGAATGCTATTTCTCTGCGCGACTGCAATCAGCAAGGTGAGGGACATTCAATCTCTTTCTCTCACACTCTTCAAAAAGGCATTGAAATCTTCAAAGAATCCTTTCACGAACTACTTAATTACCACTCACATGAAAATTATAGAATTAGGTGTCACTGATGCTATTTCCCTCAAATCATCTCTTTCAGTCTTGGAGAAAAAGAGAGTCGAGCTCAAGGCCATTCACAAAATGTTTTTCAAAGAATTTACTAATGAAATACCAAACAAGGACAAGATTGAAAACTTTGTAACAATGGCCAATGATATTGTCCAATATTGTGATCAAACCTTTTCTGTTTTACTTTCAAGAGGTAGGGATAAAACAATACTCAGATATTATGCCAACTATATTGAAACTGTCAAGATGGATAAAGATGCTGCCTCTGCTCTTATTGACGAAGCTAATTTATTGGAAGAAGAAGATGTAAGAGGAGTTATAAGAAAGGGAAGACACAAGACGAATAGAGTTCTTCCTACCGATAAAAAAATGACTTTTATTGAGGAAATGTCCCAAACCGGAGAAGAAGATTTTCTTGGACTTGATACTAGACAAGCAACAGAAAAAAAGCAGGCCATTTATAGAAATGCTCTTGCTGTACCATACAAATCTAATTGGAGATACTTAATGTTGGTTATATTGTCTGTATTGGCTGTGGGTACGCTTTCGGCAACTTTAGGATTGGGTCTGTTCAATAGTATTAGAGCAACAGAGACAAATCTAGTTATTCAAAGTTGTTTGCCAATGCTTGTGCCTGAGGGATTATTGAGATATGTCAGAATGAGACAAATCATGCTCGAACTATTTACAAATCAAAGAATTTCATTACCAGCTGTTGGCAGTGTTAATAGAGCCAATGTTGACAACTATCTTTCCTATTTTGAAAATAAGATTGCCACAAAGAGAGATAACCTTTTATCATTGGCTGAAAACTCTAGGTCTCACAGGTTCACAGATAGCATGTACAAGGATTATACACAAAGAAAGGAAGTTTATATTCCTGTTCCTTCTAAAAACGGATCTCTAACCTACTTGGAAAACTATATGAAAAATGTGTCAATGAGTGAAATTACGCTCGAGTTTGCAAAGCATGCCAATTATTTTAGTGAATTTTCGGTTGAAGCTTTCAATACCACAAGTTCTAGCTTTACTTTTATGTTTGTCTTCTTTAACAGAGTTCAAGCAGCACAAGGTTTCAGATCATTTTGTCAATCATTCCAACAAAGTGAAACAACTTACATTGATGAGAATGATAAGGCCTTATGGACCTACATTCTAGTTTCAGGTTCTATTTCTTGTATTTATATTTTATTGTATAGCATTATATCAAGATTGGAAATGGAAAGATTGTCAAGAATCATTAAGCTATATAAGAAGATTCCAAAAGATACAATTGGTGTAATCTATCACAATTTAGATAAGACCTGTCCAGATCATAACTCTAAATCTGGCAGAACCTTCTTGTCTAAACCAAAGAATTTAGCAATCATGTTACCAGTAGTTTTGTTGATTTTATATAGTGCTACTGCAGCTCTAATTTACTTTGAAAGTTCAATGAATATTGCAAATTCAAAAGATGCCATTACCTCTGTTGATAACTTGGCTGTACTTACAAGATTTACAGTCAAGTTGAGCACTAAGTTGGGAGAAATGTTTGCTTTCTTTAGTGTACCTCATGGAAGACCTGTTAACGCTGCTGTTACTTTTGATCAGGTTGAGCTGTACAGAAATGAAGTTAGAGATTTTGCCACCATTGTTCAAGATTCATACGATTCATTCATTGAAACCTATACTAGAGGCAGTAGTGGTGGAGTGGTTGGTAAATATCCAGCTATTGATGAACTAGTTGGTGGACCTGCAAATTGTACTGGTGATAGAAACTGTTCATTACAAGCAATGTTATCGAGCTACGTCTCACAAGTTACTACCATGGCTGAGGAATATTTCAATCCACTCTTTTCTGCCCAAGTAGAACCAACATTTTACAAATATTTGTCACTCTATAATATGAATGAGGAAATTTATGATAGAGTAATGAAGATTCTAGATTTACTCGAAAAGCACACCTCAGAGTCCTCTAAAGTTATCTCAATTGTAACATTTGCTGTATTTTTCCTCTTTCTATTTTTGGTTTCCTTCTTGCTGTACAGATCTGCTCAAGTGTACGATGATGAAATTACCACAATTCGTTCCCTGTTGAGCTACTTACCACTTGATTATTTGGAATCTAATGAACAAATTAAGAATTTTATATTCTTCAATGGTTTCAAATCAGAAAAGGTTGCTAAAAAAGAAGAAGATGAAAATTCAATGAACAACTTACTTGATTCTATGGTAGATGGTGCATTCTTATCCAATGAGAGAGGTGAAGTTGTGCTTTTCAATAAGGCTGCTCAAAAGGTATGTCAAATATTTT